>NC_069504.1:294037603-294337603 GCF_027579735.1 Bombina bombina
CTAGTCGCAAGTTATAAGCTACAGCCTGGTTAAGGGATGGAGACTAGGGATAAGCCCTAGTGGCAAGTTATAAGCTACAGCCTGGTAAAGGAATGGAGACTAGGGCCTAAAGGCAAGTTATAAGATACAGCCTGGTCAAGGGTTGGAGACTAGGGCTTAGTGGCATGTTGAAAGCTAAAGCCTGGTGAAGGTTTTGAGACAAGGGCCTAGTGTCAGGTTGTAAGCTAATGCCTGGTGAAGGTTTTGAGACTAGGGCCTAGTGTCAGGTTGTAAGCTAATGTCTGGTGAAGGTTTGGAGACTAGGGCCTAGTGGAAAGTTGAAAGCTACAGCCTGGTTAAGGGATGGAGACTGATGCCACTGGGCAGATTGGAGGTTAAAGTCTTGTAGCATGATTAAATAGTATACTTACTTTAAGCATAAAATTAATCCATATTTATCGACCAAACAATATAAACCATAAGTAGTATCCTTTAAAGAAATATAATGTAGTCACAATTCTGGTTGGCATTCCTTAACTAGAGTTATGTATACTAAAATAAAAATATTCAATGCTTTAAACTTTTATTCAGAGCCTGGCAAGTTTAGAGGTGGGGTATACTGACTAACAATGAACATGCTGCGCTGTTTGGCTTCAGGCACTCATTGTCTGTCCTTTCCTCTGCAAGGTGAAACTTGTGCTATGGACAGAAAGGACCATGACACAGCATAGCTTCACTACAATAATAACTGCTCAGTGTTATAATTATCATAGGAAATCCATTACTATTTACCAAAAGAATTATAGATACCATATTTACAAGAAAGTATTTCTATTAACTGATTAACTGCCAAATACAGAAGCCTTTACCTCATCTTTACAAGAGGGTTTATGAAAGCATCTATTTTTACATTTAACAAACTAGAGCGATCTACCTACAGATCACAACTTTAATCCAACTTTTAATCCATTTATAGACACTGACATTAACCTTGTTAAGACCAGGAAGACTCATTAACCTCTTCATGGTAAAATAGCAACCGATCCAGAAAATTATTCCATTTGGAGACTACACTACATATTTAAATGCTCAGCAGTGGGATAGCACCCTCATTCACTTGTTCACTGCCGGTGCAAAACTTGTGCACTGACCAAAGGTTTAAAAAAGAAAGATTGAACAAGTCTTCCTTAACAACGAAGATGTATTACCATCATTTTACTTGATTACTACTAAATCACACATCCTGCTATACTAAATACTGACAAAAATAATAACCATGGACTAATACATTACAATTGTAATTGCAACAAAACAAACAGAACATTAACCTATTAACCCTTATCACCAAAACCTTGTAATCTGTCTGGTCGGTAATGAAGTCTAAGTCCAGTAGTCCAGGCAAGTTAAGCAAACAGTGCACCACAAGGCAGAGCTTTGGACCCAGCTTACCGCTCAGAGACAGACACGATAGTACTCACTGTTTTTTTACCACTGTCTGGTCGTCGTTGGTAACGAAGTCTAAGTCCAGTAGTCCACAGGCAAGTTAGGCAACAAACAGTGCACCACAAGGGGTTTGGACCCAGCTTACCGCTCAGACACCAGTCCTCCTGCTCAGTCACACAGACATGTCCGGATCGGCAGGCCGGCATCACTTCGTCACCAACATGTGACTCACTGTTCATCTCAGTCTGCGGCCGCGTCTGTGTCAGCTCAGCGCTCATGCTCTTACATGATATGAGAGCTGGGCGCTGATTGGCTCCGAGGCGCTTAGAGAGCAGCCTCTATGGGAGCTGTTACAGCGGTATGGCAATTGGGCCATGCACAGAGACTTAAGCGCATTAAGCGCCACTGGGGGCAGTGTCTAATAGCGGCTTATACAATTACATCCATAATATTGCGCAATCAAGGGGAGCTGAACGGCTCACAGCCTCTCCTTCTTTGCGCAATAATATGGATATCAATGGAGATGAATATAGTTTTCTTTAGGCAGGCTTATTGTGTAAAAAATAGTGGCCGAGTCATTGGCGGGGAGGGGGGGGTAGGGGGGCTACCTTTAGTGCACAAAAAAAATATAAAATCTTTTTTTTAAATAAACTTTTATAATAAACATCTTTAAGACTTAAAAAAGTGTAATTACACACATAGAACAGGTGAGGCGCTGCCTCACCTGCCTCCTATGACGGCATGTCACTGTTTTATTTCCTTGTCCTTATTATGATATTGTACCAATCGTCATTTTTTTTTTTTTAAACATATGACTTTTTCTAGTAAGGACTGTATTAGTGCTGTTTGCATTCCAGTCCTTTCTTTCATGAATAGTTTCATACGGCTAGATTTAGAGTTTTGTCGGTAAGGACCCGCGTAACTAACGCCGGCTTTTTTCTGGCCGCACCATAAAAATAACTCTGGTATTGAGAGTCCACATAAAGGCTGCGTTAGGCTCCAAAAAAGGAGCATAGAGCATATTTAACGCAGCTTCAACTCTCGATACCAGAGTTGCTTACGGACGCGGCCAGCCTCAAAAACGTGCTCGTGCACGATTCCCCCATAGGAAACAATGGGGCTGTTTGAGCTGAAAAAAAACCTAACACCTGCAAAAAAGCCGCGTTCAGCTCCTAACGCAGCCCCATTGTTTGCTATGCGGAAACACTTCCTACGTCTGTACCTAACACTCTAACATGTACCCAGAGTCTAAACACCCCTAGCCTTACACTTATTAACCCCTAATCTGCCGCCCCCGCTATCGCTGACCCCTGCATATTATTATTAACCCCTAATCTGCAGCTCCGTAAACCGCCGCTACTTACATTATCCCTATGTACCCCTAATCTGCTGCCCTAACATCGCCGACCCCTATATTATATTTATTAACCCCTAATCTGCCCCCCACAATGTCGCCTCCACCTGCCTACACTTATTAACCCCTAATCTGCCGACCGGACCTGAGCGCTACTATAATAAAGTTATTAACCCCTAATCCGCCTCACTAACCCTATAATAAATAGTGTTAACCCCTAATCTGCCCTCCCTAACATCGCCGACACCTAACTTCAATTATTAACCCCTAATCTGCCGACTGGAGCTCACCGCTATTCTAATAAATGTATTAACCCCTAAAGCTAAGTCTAACCCTAACACTAACACTCCCCTAAGTTAAATATAATTTACATCTAACTAAATTAATTATCTCTTATTAAATAAATTATTCCTATTTAAAGCTAAATACTTACCTGTAAAATAAATTCTAATATAGCTACACTATAAATTATAATTATATTATAGCTATTTTAGGATTAATATTTATTTTACAGGTAACTTTGTAATTATTTTAACCAGGTACAATAGCTATTAAATAGTTAATAACTATTTAATAGTTACCTAGTTAAAATAAATCCTAACCTAAGTTACAATTAAACCTAAGACTACAATATCATTAATTAAATAAAATATCTACAATTACCTACAATTAAACCTAACACTACACAATCAATACATTAATTAAATACAATATCTACAAATAACTACAATGAAATAAACTAACTAAAGTACAAAAAATAAAAAAATATTTACAAACATGAGAAAAATATTACAACAATTTTAAACTAATTACACCTACTCTAAGCCCCCTAATAAAATAACAAAGCCCCCCAAAATAAAAAATGCCCTACCCTATTCTAAATTACTAAAGTTCAAAGCTCTTTTACCTTACCAGCCCTGAACAGGGCCCTTTGCGGGGCATGCCCCAAGAAGTTCAGCTCTTTTGCCTGTAAAAAAAAACATACAATACCCCCCCCAACATTACAACCCACCATCCACATACCCCTAATCTAACCCAAACCCCCCTTAAATAAACCTAACACTAAGCCCCTGAAGATCATCCTACCTTGTCTTCACCATACCAGGTTCACTGATCCGTCCTGGCTCCAAAATCTTCATCCAACCCAAGCGGGGGCTGGCGATCCATCTTCCGGCGGCTGAAGAGGTCCAGAAGAGGCTCCAAAGTCTTCATCCTATCCGGGAAGAAGAGTAGATCCGGACCGGCAACCATCATCTTCCAAGCGGCATCTTCTATCTTCATCCGATGAGGACCGGCTCCATCCTGAAGACCTCCACCGCGGACCCATCTTCATCCGGCGACGTCCAACTGAAGGATGATGGTTCCTTTAAGGGACGTCATCCAAGATGGCGTCCCTCGAATTCCGATTGGCTGATAGGATTCTATCAGCCAATCGGAATTAAGGTAGGAATATTCTGATTGGCTGATGGAATCAGCCAATCAGAATCAAGTTCAATCCGATTGGCTGATCCAATCAGCCAATCAGATTGAGCTCGCATTCTATTGGCTGTTCCGATCAATCGGATTGATCTTGATTCTGATTGGCTGATTCCATCAGCCAATCAGAATATTCCTACCTTAATTCCGATTGGCTGATAGAATCCTATCAGCCAATCGGAATTCGAGGGACGCCATCTTGGATGACGTCCCTTAAAGGAACCGTCATTCTTCAGTTGGACGTCGCCAGATGAAGATGGGTCCGCGGTGGAGGTCTTCAGGATGGAGCTGGTCCTCATCGGATGAAGATAGAAGATGCCGCTTGGAAGATGATGGTTGCCGGTCCGGATCTACTCTTCTTCCCGGATAGGATGAAGACTTTGGAGCCTCTTCTGGACCTCTTCAGCCGCCGGAAGATGGATCGCCAGCCCCCACTTGGGTTGGATGAAGATTTTGGAGCCAGGACGGATCGGTGAACCTGGTATGGTGAAGACAAGGTAGGATGATCTTCAGGGGCTTAGTGTTAGGTTTATTTAAGGGGGGTTTGGGTTAGATTAGGGGTATGTGGGTGGTGGGTTGTAATATTGGGGGGGGTATTGTATGTTTTTTTTTTACAGGCAAAAGAGCTGAACTTCTTGGGGCATGCCCCGCAAAGGGCCCTGTTCAGGGCTGGTAAGGTAAAAGAGCTTTGAACTTTAGTAATTTAGAATAGGGTAGGGCATTTTTTTATTTTGAGGGGCTTTGTTATTTTATTAGGGGGCTTAGAGTAGGTGTAATTAGTTTAAAATTGTTGTAATATTTTTCTTATGTTTGTAAATATTTTTTTATTTTTTGTAACTTAGTTCTTTTTTATTTTTTGTACTTTAGTTAGTTTATTTCATAGTAGTTATTTGTAGGTATTGTATTTAATTTATTTATTGATAGTGTAGTGTTAGGTTTAATTGTAGGTAATTGTAGATATTTTATTTAATTAATTTATTGATAGTGTAGTGTTCGGTTTAATTGTAACTTAGGTTAGGATTTTTTTTACAGGTAAATTTGTAATTATTTTAACTATTTTAGCTATTAAATAGTTCTTAACTATTTAATAGCTATTGTACCTGGTTAAAATAAATACAAAGTTACCTGTAAAATAAATATTAATCCTAAAATAGCTATAATATAATTATAATTTATGTTGTAGCTATATTAGGATTTATTTTACAGGTAAGTATTTAGCTTTAAATAGGAATAATTTATTTAATAAGAGTGAATTAATTTCGTTAGATTAAAATTATATTTAACTTAGGGGGTGTTAGTGTTAGGGTTAGATTTAGCTTTAGGGGTTAATACATTTATTAGAATAGGGGCGAGATTTGGTCGGCAGATTAGGGGTTAATAATTGAACTTAGGTGTCGGCGATGTTAGGGAGGGCAGGTTAGGGGTTAATAAATATAATATAGGGGTGGGCGGTGTTAGGGGCAGCAGATTAGGGGTACATAGCTATAATGTAGCTGGCGGCTCTTTGCGGTCGGCAGATTAGGGGTTAATTATTGTAGGTAGGTGGCGGCGACGTTGTGGGGGGCAGGTTAGGGGTTAATAAATATAATATAGGGGTCGGCGATGTTAGGGCAGCAGATTAGGGGTACATAGGGATAATCTAGCTGGCGGCGGCGTGCGGACGGCAGATTAGGGGTTAATAAGTGTAGGTAGCTGGTGGCGACGTTGTGGGGGGCATATTATGGGTTAATAAATATAATATAGGGGTTGCGGTGTTAGGGGCAGCAGATTAGGGGTACATAAGGATAACGTAGGTGGCGGATTAGGGGTTAAAAATATTTAATCGAGTTGCGGCGATGTGGGGGGACCTCGGTTTAGGGGTACATAGGTAGTTTATGGGTGTTAGTGTACTTTAGAGCACAGTAGTTAAGAGCTTTATGGACCGGCGTTAGCCCAGAAAGCTCTTAACTACTGACTTTTTTCTGCGGCTGGAGTTTTGTCGTTAGATTTCTAATGCTCACTTCAGACATGACTCTAAATACCGGAGTTAGAAAAATCCCATTGAAAAGATAGGATACGCAATTGACGTAAGGGGATCTGCGGTATGGAAAAGTTGCGGCTGAAAAGTGAGCGTTAGACCCTTTTTTGTGTGACTCCAAATACAGGAGGTAGCCTAAAACCAGCGTTAGGAGCCTCTAACGCTGGTTTTCATGGCTACCGCCAAACTCTAAATCTAGGCCTAATTATCTTGTTCCAATAGCCAGTATAACTGTTAAATCAGTGCACCATGCACTTTTTTCTTTCCCTGTATTTTGGGTTTATTTACACATTAGGGACCTAGCAGCAGTTAACTAAGTATTCACTATATATACGTTTGGCAAAATTGTCCCTTGTAAGTGTATATAAACAACAAGAACCAGATACATCAGACTAATAGTCATCGAAATTATACTTAACTGAATCTAAAAAAATCATATTTTAATTTTAACCCTTTGAGTGCTAAGCACTTTCCCACCTGGGTGCTAAGGTTTCCCCTTGCTCCTATACAGGGAGTGCAGAATTATTAGGCAAGTTGTATTTTTGAGGATTAATTTTATTATTGAACAAGAACCATGTTCTCAATGAACCCAAAAAACTCATTAATATCAAAGCTGAATAGTTTTGGAAGTAGTTTTTAGTTTGTTTTTAGTTATAGCTATTTTAGGGGGATATCTGTGTGTGCAGGTGACTATTACTGTGCATAATTATTAGGCAACTTAACAAAAAACAAATATATACCCATTTCAATTATTTATTTTTACCAGTGAAACCAATATAACATCTCAACATTCCCAAATATACATTTCTGACATTCAAAAACAAAACAAAAACAAATCAGTGACCAATATAGCCACCTTTCTTTGCAAGGACACTCAAAAGCCTGCCATCCATGGATTCTGTCAGTGTTTTGATCTGTTCACCATCAACATTGCGTGCAGCAGCAACCACAGCCTCCCAGACAATGTTCAGAGAGGAGTACTGTTTTCCCTCCTTGTAAATCTCACATTTGATGATGGACCACACGTTCTCAATGGGGTTCAGATCAGGTGAACAAGGAGGCCATGTCATTAGATTTTCTTCTTTTATACCCTTTCTTGCCAGCCACGCTGTGGAGTACTTGGACGCGTGTGATGGAGCATTGTCCTGCATGAAAATCATGTTTTTCTTGAAGGATGCAGACTTCCTGTACCACTGCTTGAAGAAGGTGTCTTCCAGAAACTGGCAGTAGGACTGGGAGTTGAGCTTGACTCCATCCTCAACCCGAAAAGGCCCCACAAGCTCATCTTTGATGATACCAGCCCAAACCAGTACTCCACCTCCACCTTGCTGGCGTCTGAGTCGGACTGGAGCTCTCTGCCCTTTACCAATCCAGCCACGGGCCCATCCATCTGGCCCATCAAGACTCACTCTCATTTCATCAGTCCATAAAACCTTAGAAAAATCAGTCTTGAGATATTTCTTGGCCCAGTCTTGACGTTTCAGCTTGTGTGTCTTGTTCAGTGGTGGTCGTCTTTCAGCCTTTCTTACCTTGGCCATGTCTCTGAGTATTGCACACCTTGTGCTTTTGGGCAGTCCAGTGATGTTGCAGCTCTGAAATATGGCCAAACTGGTGGCAAGTGGCATCTTGGCAGCTGCACGCTTGACTTTTCTCAGTTCATGGGCAGTTATTTTGCGCCTTGGTTTTTCCACACGCTTCTTGCGAACCTGTTGACTATTTTGAATGAAACACTTGATTGTTCGATGATCACGCTTCAGAAGCTTTGCAATTTTAAGAGTGCTGCATCCCTCTGCAAGATATCTCACTATTTTTGACTTTTCTGAGCCTGTCAAGTCCTTCTTTTGACCCATTTTGCCAAAGGAAAGGAAGTTGCCTAATAATTATGCACACCTGATATAGGGTGTTGATGTCATTAGACCACACCACTTCTCATTACAGAGATGCACATAACCTAATATGCTTAATTGGTAGTAGGCTTTCGAGCCTATACAGCTTGGAGTAAGACAACATGCATAAAGAGGATGATGTGGTCAAAATACTCATTTGCCTAATAATTCTGCACTCCCTGTATTTAACATTGTTAATGTTAAATAAAGTTGCACAGTGACGTCATCACGTTATTGCGTGTGATGTCACCACGCAAAACGGGAAGCCCCGGCAATGGGGTAGGAGCGGGTGGGAGACCCCAGATCTCCCTCAAGTTGGGAGAGTGCTAGTGACGGCTCTGAGCCGTCATTAGCACCAGAGCGGGAAACTCTGTGATGGTTCAGAGCCGTCATTAGCACTCAAGGGGTTAATAACCTTTAACTTTTAGTTAATAGTTATTATATTTCTCCACTATAATACCATCTTGGTACATACAAGCACATATGGAACTCCTCCTTCTAAACATTTTCACCTAGATTTAGATTTCTGCGTTAGCCGTCAAAAGCAGCGTTAAAGGGTCCTAATGCTGCTTTTTACCACCCGTTGGTATTTAGAGTCAGGCAGGAAAGGGTCTACCGCTCACTTCCCTACCGCGATTCCAGGCTACCGCAGATCCCCTTACACCAATTGCCTATCCTATCTTTTCAATGGGATCTGCCTAAAGCCGGTATTTGGAGTATTTGGAAGAAGTTTGGAAGAAGTGAGCGGTAGACCCTCTACCGACAAGACTCCTACTGACAAAAAAAGTCAGTAGTTAAGAGCTTTATGAGCTAACACATGAATATAAAGCTCTTAACTACTGTGCTCTAAAGTACACTAACACCCATAAACCCATATAAAAATAAAAAAATTAACCCCTAATCGGCCGACCGGACACTGCCGCCACATACATTATACCTATAAACCCCTAATCTGCTGCCCCTAACATCGCCGACCCCTATATTATATTTATTAACCCCTAATCTGCCCCCCCAATGTCACCGCTACCTAACTACACTTATTAACCCCTAATCTGCCGCCCGCACCATTGCCGCTACTATAATAAAGTTAATAACCCCTAAACTTAACTCTAACCCTAACCCTAACACCCCCTAACATAAATATAATTTAAATGAAACAAAATAACATTCCTAAAATTAACTAAATTAATCCTATTTAAAACTAAATACTTACCTATAAAATAAACCCTAATGTAGCTACAATATAACTAATAATTACATTGTAGCTATTTTAGGATTTATATTTATTTTACAGGCAACTTTGTATTTATTTCAACTAGGTACAATAGCTATTAAATAGTTAATAACTATTTAATAGCCACCTAGTTAAAATAAGTACAAAATTACCTGTAAAATAAATCCTAACCTAAATTACACAGCATTTAACCTAATGTGAGCATGCGCGAAACGTGTCAGATCTAGCACCCCTTGCACACTGTGATTGTGCTACATAACTTTTGTTTGAATAAATCCACTTTGGCATAGAACTCTGAGGTTCCTTGTTTCTTTCTTGAATTATATATATATATATATATATATATATATATATATAATCTAGTTAGGTTATAAAACAGAGTTTGACTATAATATGAGTTCCTCCCTGTCACAACCTGAACCTATTCATAGTCCCCTCACTTAGTACATTAGAACATCTGAAAAGGCTATCCCTATGTCACTCCTGTGGATTGAAAGTGAAGGTTATTTAGATCTGGCATCAACATTCTCTCAATATTAATCATTACTATTTTTTCTAGTTTTTACCATATACAGTTTTATTAACTGCCATATGTACCCCCCTGTATGCTTATTGGATAAGCACAGGAACATGCATCCTATGGAAATTTTATGTTATTGTTTTCCTATCCCCCTTAAACCCTTCCCTAGACAAAGTCACTGTTTTTAGGGCCCATAGGAGACCCTAGCTTGCTACTAGAGGGTAAAGGTTCATAAGCAGTTTCATTTTAGTCGAGGGGGATGCATGACCATATTTGAAAAACACAAAAGAAAGAGGTTTACTTTTTATGTTATATGTTAATTATTACAAGTGTTCTTACCTTAAAATATTGTTTACTATACGTATACTGCACAGCTGGAGATATGTTTCGATGAAACTCCATACCAACTTGATGATTAAGGTCAAGAAGCTCTCAATACATGTTGAACTGTTACTGTTTCAGTCAGTCCTTTATAATAATCCCAACATGCTGGATTTGTATGCAGTATAACCTTGTTGCTCCTTGTATATTTCATAACCTCAATAAAAATATAAAAAAAAAATGTTCTACAAATATTCATTATTTGTTTAGTTTAAAATTAAACAAACACCAAATTGTGCTGCCAATGAATATTTGGGTAAACACATTTCACCGAATACTTGTTCTGAAAGATTTGGATGGACCAAATTGTTTGGCACTGCACAAGTCTACTTGACAGTATAAGGTGTTAATGTTCTTAGATTTTAAGTTGTACAAGTGCCATTTTAGCCAATAATCAAAGTGATTAAAAAAAGAATAATCTCGATTTATGAATATTTTGTATCCTCAGTTTTACCTAAGTTTGGTAAGAACTGAACTTCTTTTTACGTTACTGAAGCAGTACATGATAGGAAACATTGCTGCCACCTACAGTTCTAGCAAATGTATTTCATAGTTATAAAACTGCTGACATATATTGCTCCTACACCTTCCTATCTGATTTGAACAAAGGATACCAAGAGAATAAAGTAAATTTGTTAACTGAAATAAATTTGAAAGTTTTTCTTTGAAATTTACATGAAATGAATCATGAAAGAAATGTTTGGAGTTTATGTCCCTTTAATATTATAACAGTTTTAAAGAACCATTCAGATCACTTATTGCTAAAATGAGCAATATCAGGGTATATTATTTGCTTACAGCAAAAAGCTAGTATTAGAAGTATTTTTCTATTAAACCATTGGAAAGCAATGCTTAACCAATGACATCAGATACTCACACATTGTTAACATATATAAATGTCAGGATATCTGTGAATGTTATAAAATTATATATACATATATATATATATATATATATATATATTTGTGTACACCAAATAATTAATTATACATGAAACTGGTTACAGTAGTTGTATTTACTCTGCCAAATTATTCTTGGCTGTGTAAACCAGCCCCTCTCTCATTCATCAAAATAATTGTCATAGTTATTTTAAGAAAGAAAAAAGTTTTAGAGCTTTGTATAAGATAAGACTAGTGAACCACTTCAAGGCAAATATTAGCATTTTGGAACCCTCAGAGGTGTATGCCCATATATAGGCTTTTTGCCTATATATGGGTAATGAACTCACAGGCCCCCTGTGGGGAATAGACGGTCCATCTGTGGGAATGGTTGAATCTACAAACATTTTCAAGGAATTGTAGCTGTTACCATCTACATGTTAAATGATCCCCTGTTGAGCCACATATGCATCCTGCCCAGCCATGTGTTCCATTGAAAGCATAGAAGCCAAGAATTAAGATTTCAAAATATCTTAACCTATGTACGTTTGATAACAAATTATCTATATAGTTTTCAAATATTTAATATGTGCCTCAGACTATCAAATAATAGGTACAAAATAATGGATATGAGAATGTCTATTTGTATAATGGTAACATATTAGATAAGTGTATACTGGAATTAAATAAATAGCAATACAGTCAATTTTAAAATGTCCAATTTTAATAACCTATTTCTTTATATCTTTCAGGCATCTAATTACATATAAGTACATATATAATTGGTATCTTAAATAATATCCTGTGTATTTTGTACTCTCAAAGAGAGGTATACAGATATGAAATATTAATCTGTATGGGATAGTAATCCAATGTAGATATAATTATATGAAAATGATATATGTATGCTGATCTCAAGGTATGTATTATTGGTATGATCACTAGAAACATGCTTGTATTTAGTATTGGAGTAATCAGAAAAATGACATTATATTATCCCATCTATAATTAAAATTGTAAGTGATTAATGCATAAAGTATAGTATGTTAAATAATCACTATATAGGGATATATTTGGATTGAATCAGTGATTGATGGTGAGACTGTATTTGCTGGTTGTCTGCTGCTCCCTAGGGGATTGGAACTGGTATAACAGCCAAATAAATTGTCTATTAGAACACATGCAAAGCCAGTCAGGGAGGCGTCTCCCAAAATAATCTATGAGATATTCAGATCCAGGAGCGAATCACAGACAAGCTTTCAAAGGGCCTATCATATTGTTTCACAAATGATTAAGATAATATAAGCTGAATGCAAGAGGAGAAAAGGAGGCTGGCTAACTTTTTGCTGAACTCTGGACTGATAACTTGCTGCATTGGGACAAAGTCACTTTAAGCAAATTAGGCTACTTTTTATTATCCATATTGCAAATACCCTTATTTCATATTAGGTGAAACAAGAAGTTCTAGAAGATGAATTATCTATTTGGTTATTTTGGTGAACTATACGTGATTGATAAATATATATATAATATTTAAATCAAAGGTATTTGATAACTATAACTAATTGCAGTTAGTAGATTTAAAAGGGCATTTTGTATTTTAGGATACACAGTAGTAACTGTATCGTCTAAGCGCACAATGTAAGAGAACAATGCAAGGGCCAGTGGGAGGGAACACCAGTCTCACTGGCACTATGGAGAGTGGGTGTATGGAGGTAATCGACTGTGCTGTAATGCAGCCCGGGCAAGTCTGCTTGCTTCGCCAATGAAGAATAAAGGAAATTCAAAGTAGGCGCACAACAGGATACAGCAAATAACACTCCCATAGTAAAAGAATCAAAGTTTATTAGGCAAAAACTAAAAGCACAGAGGGCTCAAAAGCCATGGAACACATCAAATAAAATCATCTGGTGAGTGTCAGAATACTCCGCAGACACGTTTCATGAGCATGCTCACTTGTTCACTGCATAACAAGTATTCTGACACACCTCCATTTATCAGGAGAATTTAAAGAGATGATGTACACATTTTACTTATTACACAAGAAGACGGCTTACAAAAGTTACACAATTGTATTACAGCTATATCATACTTACAATATATCCTAATAGAGGAACAGGAGTTTAAACAATTAATTTGGCAACTTTTTTTTTTAGCCGTTATTTAATATATACAAAGACTCATAGAAAATCAATCCATTGGTAAGTTTATACATTGATAACTACTAATAAAATCAAGAATCAAATCTTACTCTTGAGATATAATGTATACATGTGAATATTTTATAATATCATTAAAGTTTACAAAACTCATGTTCAGAGTAAAACAAATAAGATCCAAGAAAGACTAAGTGGAACATGAAATGAAGGTAATCTATATTCCATATTTGTTATAAGTTAATATATCATGTAAGTAAATTTGTTATTCTCTATTGTTATGTTTACCAATACAAATGTTAAATTAAGGTGCTTAATCCTTATTACAACTTCTACTAGTAATTAGATGCTGTCTGAAAGGAAAGAGCTACACATCTTAACTTATTATATACTGGCTATCATTCTTTTTAACCCACTGAGTTCTGCATTTTCTTGGTTCGCTTTTAGTGAACATAACACTGTTCCCCGTCTTTGGAGAAAGTACTCATTTCCAAACATAAAGAAGTTGTGAGTCAAAAGATACTCTTTTGCTCTCAACTAGAATGACTTAGTAGCAGGTTCATCATCACTATATGTGTCCAGAAAGAATTCAAGAGCCATAATACCTTTGTCATGTTCTATGCATGTGTAGAGAGAGGTGACATCTATGACCAAAAATCTAAAGTTTGGTTCCCATTTGATTTTATCTAGCTTGATCAAAATAGCCATAGTGTCTTGAATATAACTTAACAGGCCTTTTACCAGAGGTTGTAAGAAAATGTCAACCAAATCACTAAATGGTTAATTTAAGGAGTTTATCCCTGCAATAATGAGACGACCTGGGGGAGAAATGGGATTCTTGTGAATTTTTGGAAAGTAATGGAAAATAGGTGTTACTGGGTGAGAGGGAATTAATGCATCTTTTGTTGAAGAATTGATAATGTTGTGTGTTGCCATCAATATGATGCCAATCATTTCATTTCGGTAATGTTTGGTAGGGTTACAAGGTAGTGTGCAGTAAACCTCCCTATCATTCAATTGTCTTTTAGCTTCAGCTATGTAGTTGATTCTGTTTAGAACAAACACATTGCCCCCCTTATCGGAGGGTCTAATGAGAATGTTCTCATTATCAGATAGGTTCTTTAGTGCTAGTTTCTTTCATGTAATTGGCAAGAGTCCATGAGCTAGTGACATATGGGATATACAATCCTACCAGGAGAGGCAAAGTATCCCAAACCTCAAAATGCCTATAAATACACCCCTCACCACACCCACAATTCAGTTTTACAAACTTTGCCTCCTATGGAGGTGGTGAAGTAAGTTTGTGCTAAGATTTCTACGTTGATATGCGCTTCTCAGCAATGTTGAAGCCTGATTCCTCTCAGAGTACAGCGAATGTCAGAGGGACGTAAAGGGAGTATCACTTATTGAATACGATGATTTCCCTAACGGGGGTCTATTTCATGGGTTCTCTGTTATCGGTCGTAGAGATTCATCTCCTACCTCCCTTTTCAGATCGACGATATACTCTCAAATTACCATTACCTTTACTGATAACTGTTTCTGTACTGGTTTGGCTATCTGCTATATGTGGATGGGTGTCTTTTGGTAAGTATGTTTTTTATTACTTAAGGCACCCCAGCTATGGTTTGGCACTTTATGCATTTATATAAAGTTCTAAATATATGTATTGTACTTATATTTGCCATGAGTCCGGTTCATGTATTTCCTTCTGCAGACTGTCAGTTTCATATTTGGGGAATATAAACATCTTTTAAAAATGCAATGTTGAAGCCTGATTCCTCTCAGAGTACAGCGAATGTCAGAGGGATGTAAAGGGAGTATCACTTATTGAATACGATGATTTCCCTAACGGGGGTCTATTTCATGGGTTCTCTGTTATCGGTCGTAGAGATTCATCTCCTACCTCCCTTTTCAGATCGACGATATACTCTCAAATTACCATTACCTCAACTGATAACTGTTTCTGTACTAGTTTGGCTATCTGCTATATGTGGATGGGTGTCTTTTGGTAAGTATGTTTTTTATTACTTAAGGCACCCCAGCTATGGTTTGGCACTTTATGCATTTATATAAAGTTCTAAATATATGTATTGTACTTATATTTGCCATGAGTCCGGTTCATGTATTTCCTTCTGCAGACTGTCAGTTTCATATTTGGGGAATATAAACATCTTTTAAAAATGCAATGTTGAAGCCTGATTCCTCTCAGAGTACAGCGAATGTCAGAGGGATGTAAAGGGAGTATCACTTATTGAATACGATGATTTCCCTAACGGGGGTCTATTTCATGGGTTCTCTGTTATCGGTCGTAGAGATTCATCTCCTACCTCCCTTTTCAGATCGACGATATACTCTCAAATTACCATTACCTCAACTGATAACTGTTTCTGTACTAGTTTGGCTATCTGCTATATGTGGTTGGGTGTCTTTTGGTAAGTTTGTTTTTTATTACTTAAGGCACTTTATGCAGAGGGACGTAAAGGGAGTATCACTTATTGAATACGATGATTTCCCTAACGGGGGTCTATTTCATGGGTTCTCTGTTATCGGTCGTAGAGATTCATCTCCTACCTCCCTTTTCAGATCGACGATATACTCTCAAATTACCATTACCTCAACTGATAACTGTTTCTGTACTAGTTTGGCTATCTGCTATATGTGGATGGGTGTCTTTTGGTAAGTATGTTTTTTATTACTTAAGGCACCCCAGCTATGGTTTGGCACTTTATGCATTTATATAAAGTTCTAAATATATGTATTGTACTTATATTTGCCATGAGTCCGGTTCATGTATTTCCTTCTGCAGACTGTCAGTTTCATATTTAGGGAATATAAACATCTTTTAAAAATGAAATTTATTTCTTACCTGGGGTTTAGTCTTTTTTTCAATTGACTACTTCTTACAAATTGCCGGCGGTATTAGGCCCCCGGGTGCGACAAATGCTAAACTTTATTGCGTAATTTTTTTGGCGCAAAATTTTTTTTGGCACGGAAAGGTACGTCTATGACGCAAGTTCGTCATTTCCGGCGTCATACTTGACACCGAGACCTTTCACCGAGACCTTTCACACGGTTGCGTCATTAGTGACGCGAGTGTGTCATTTCCGGTTATTTTTTCATTATTTCAATACCCCATTGATGTTTGCCTCTTGATTTTTTCTCTATCAGAGGGCTATGCTATTTGCATTTTTTCCCATTCCTGAAACTGTCATATAAGGAAATAGATAATTTTGCTTTATATGATGTTTTTTCTCTTACATTTTGCAAGATGTCTCACTTTGACCCTGCCTCAGAAGCTTCTGCTGGAATATTGCTGCTTGACATCGGTTCTACCAAAGCTAAGTGCATTTGTTGTAAAGTTGTAGAAATTATGTTGCCGAATGTCATTTGTAATAGTTGTTTTGATAAACTTTTACATGCAGATAAGGTGTCCATCAGTAATAGTACATTGCCAGTTTGTAATATCCTTAGGGTAGTTATGGGTTAATTCTCTCAGCCTCTATTTCACTTTGCATTTCCTTTATAAGGCACACCCTTGTATTGTAATATTGCTTGGTATTGAATGTTTACTACAGCTGATACAAGCCTCTCCGTACTAACGGACTATTTTGGTTTAAACCTAACTACCTGGTCTCTTCCTGAGACCCTCTGTTTCCCTCAACCCAGTTCCAGCCAAGAGACAGCTATATTCGCTGCACCAGATCCACAGGCATACCCTTACAATCTCCGGTTGCTGTTTTTCCGGACTCTGCAGGATCAGCTGTTAGGCGGGTGACGTCACCGACGGCCGCACCGGATCCATCCGCAACGCCACGCTGCAAACTCCATACAGGCTGCTCACTGCTGCTCCGCACAGCTCTGCTCAGTGCTCGTTGCAACCCCCACACCTACAGGTTGTTTAGGAAACGTAATCTACGCTTGGTAAGCGTTCTCAGTACTGTTATAAACACTAAAGTATAAACTTTGCCTATCTCTAAGTTATATGTACTAGCTATGCTGCTTATATTTCAAACTGTGATCATTCAGTTTATAACTTTAATCTGCCACCATGTTGTCTTGTTAGCCTCAGTGTCATACAGACATTGACACAGAGCTAGCAGATAACTATATTAATATCCTGAGCTAACTATATAGGTTATAGTATCTACCTATGTATCACTGCTTGGGATTACAAACCTATATTACATTTAATATGATGTTGTATTGTTTCTGGGTTTTCAATTCTACCTATCACATCTAATGATAAATTCAGTAAGAATACTCCAAGCTGTAATAATAACACTCTGCATGCCTGGATTGTTACAGGAATACCAAGCCCAAAAATATATAGGTGTGATGAATCCTGTGGAGCTCTCTAATTATGTGGTTACTCTAGGCCAAAAAGTCGATCAATTAAATCTGGGCCTGAGAGACCTACAGGTAGAAAACCAAACCCTAAAGAATATAATTAAAGAAGGGCTCACCCCAGCACCTCATAACACTGACACTCCACCAGAACCTCCTGTCAGTCCACCAGATAAATTTAGTGGCGATAGGAAGCAATTCAGACAGTTCATTAATGCCTGCACTTTATTTTTTACTTTAAAACCAAAAACCTTTTCTAATGACAAAATCAAGGTTTTGACAATGATTTCATACTTAAGGGGAGAACCCCGGGTATGGGCTGATTCACTCTATGAACAAAATAGCCCTATATTAAACTCTCTTGATAACTTCCTCAGCTCCCTATCCTCTCTATAAGAACAACCCCCACAGACAAAGCACTGCAGAGCACAAACTCAGAAATCTAAAACAAAATAAAAGAGCTGTGGAGGATTATATTTCTGAGTTCAAGATCTGGCAGCTAGATTCAGGCTGGAACCAGGTTTCTTTAAAAAGTCAGTTTAGACTAGGATTGTCAGAACATATTAAAGACGAATTTGCTAGACTTGATTTACCAGATGATCTGGAAGGTCTAATGCAATTAAGCATCAAGATTGATCACAGAATTAGAGAGAGAAAACAGGAAAAGGTTTCTCATGACACCAATATCAGATACCACGAATCCAGAGTTCCTTCACAACTAAAGGGAACAGAGGAACCAATGGATATCGGGGCCATCAAGGGACCTTTGACCCCCGAGGAGAAAAACAGACGTAGACTTAACCACTTATGTCTATACTGAGATTCAAAGGAACACGATGTTTCCACTTGCCCAGTACTTAAAAGGACTAAAAGGGGTAAGAAATGTGATACAGTGTATACCTTGAAAATTACCAATTCCCAGGTAACAAACTGTCTTATTCCCGTCTCTTTACAGTGGGACCACCGCCGCCTCTGCTCTGAAGCTGTGATTGATTCTGGGGCATACTCCGGTTACATAGATTCTGCACTTGTTTTGTTAAATAAAATACCACTCGTAAAGAAACAGAAACCTGTACTGGTGCGCCTTATTGACAGTAAACAACTTGAGTCAGGGCCTATTACACATCAGACGGTACCTATACTGGTTACATTACAAAACAATCACCACGAGTATATAACTTTCGATGTACTTACATCACCCATCTTCTCCTTGGTTCTTGGGCTACAATGGCTTAGATTACACCAACCTACAATACTATGGGAATCGAACACCATACATTTCACGTCTCCTTATTGTAAGTCTACCTGTATACCACATATACCTATACTCTCAGTCACAGAGGTTCAAATACCACAACAATACTTAGATTTTGAACAAGTATTTTGCAAAAAAGAGGCTGAAACACTTCCACCACATCGGCCATATGATTGCCCAATAGATTTAATCCCGGGTTCCGATATTCCCTATGGGCACATATTTCCACTATCCAAAAATGAGTTATCACACTTAAAAGCATACATCAATGAGAATTTACGAAAAGGCTTTATAAGACCTTCTACCTCTCCAGCAGGAGCAGGTATCTTTTTTGTTAAAAACAAAGATCACTCCCTGCACCCAATTGTGGATTACAGGGAATTAAACAAAAGGACTGTTAAGAACCGTTACCCCCTCCCCTTAATTCCAGAGTTAATTGAACGCCTTAGGGGTGCATCTATATTTACAAAGCTCGACTTAAGGGGAGCATACAATCTGATAAGAATTAGACCAGGTGATGAATGGCTAACAGCCTTCAGAACCCGATATGGGTTGTATGAATACACCATTAAGCCTTTAGGGCTTTGTAACGCCCCTGCTACTTTTCAATGGTACATAAACAATATATTCAGAGATTTACTTGACAGATCTATGGTGATTTATCTAGATGACATCTTAATTTATTCATCTAACATTGAAGAACACATTAAGCTAGTCAGAACTGTACATTCTAGGCTACAGGCACATCACTTGTATGTGAAACTAGAGAAGTGTATCTTCCATTCACAGGATATTACATTTCTGGGATACCACATTACACCACAGGGTATTTCCATGGAAACTGACAAGGTTTCAACTATACTTAATTGGCCAACTCCAAAAACAAAAAAAAGACGTTCAGAGGTTTCTTGGTTTTTCCAATTTTTACCGGAAATTCATAAGGAATTTTGCTAGCATAACAAAACCCTTAACCGAATTAACAAAGAGCCAAACACCTTTCCTATGGTCACAGATCACAAACAAAGTTTTCCAGTATTTGAAAACATGTTTCACTACAGCCCCAATATTATCTTTTCCAAAACCAAACCTCCAATATATTTTAGAGGTTGACGCCTCCCATTACGCAATTGGTGCTATTCTGTCCCAACGCCCCTCACCTCAAGAACCCATACACCCTATTGCTTTCTATTCTAGAGTTCTAGCAGCATCAGAACTCAACTATCACATAGGTGAGAAGGAGCTGCTTGCTATGAAAACAGCCTTAGAGCATTGGAGGCATCTTCTAGAGGGTACTGACAAACCCATACAAATTTACACAGACCATAGAAACCTTCAATACCTCAAGACCCATAGGACATTGACTTCTAGGCAAGTCAGATGGAGCCTTTTCTTTTCAAGGTTCTCATACAACATAACTTATAGACCCGCATCAAAAAATACAAAAGCTGACATACTCTCAAGACTACCCGACAAACCTCCTGTACAAACGCCATATGGAACTATTATTCCAGACCACTGTTTTCGCGAATCACTTGGAATACTTTTTAATGACGGATCTTCTTTCCAAGAACATCAGCAAACAGATGCTACATTGCCTAAACACTTGTTAACAAAAGGTACTGACGGGTTATATCACAAAAATAATATGGTCTATGTTCCCCATCTTTAAGAATGACTATTCTCAAAGCCATGCATGACTCAACTTTAACGGGTCACCCTGGGGTACAAAGGACCATAGAGCTAACTAAGAGATCTTACTGGTGGCCACAAATGTCCACTGATATACTGAAATACATTCAGTCGTGTGAGATTTGCACAACCTGTAAGATTGAAAAACACAAACCAGTAGGTTATCTACTTTCACTACCTATACGTGAAAAACCTTGGACTCATATAGCTGCTGACTTTATAGTGGAACTACCAAAATCCAGTAACAATACTACAATCATGGTGGTTGTTGATTTATTCTCTAAAATGGCTCACTTCATTCCATACCACAAACTTCCAACCTCAATGGAAACCGCTACCTTACTCATCGATAATGTCATTAAATTACATGGATTACCTCTATAAATTACCACAGATAGAGGAACACAATTTACCTCTAGAATGTGGAGAGAACTCTGTAAGGCTTTATCCATTGAACAACGTTTGAGTACCGCATACCATCCTCAGACCAATGGTCAAACGGAGAGAACAAATCAGTGGTTGGAAGAATATCTCAGATGTTTTGTCACACAAAACCAAGATAATTGGACATCACTACTTCCACTTGCGGAATTCGCCCATAACAACGCCTATCATTCCACAATCAAGACCACACCGTTCTTCACTAATTATGGTTTTCACCCATTATTCCATGTCAACCCTCAATATGACAGTCAGTGCCCGGTAGTCAATGACACCACTAACAGTATCACTGAAACCTTCTCCATTCTTGCCGACAACATCAAGACTGCTCAGGACAGACAGAAAGTCTATTATGATTTAAGGAGGAGACCAGCACCCACATATATGATTGGAGACCTTGTATGGCTGTCAAAGAGGAACCTCTGTCTCAGTACGCCGACTAGGAAATTAAATAGATTCTACATTGGACCCTTTCCAATTAAGAGGGTAATAAACTCTAACGCAGTGACCCTTGAACTCCCTTAAGACTATAGGATACATCCCACGTTCCACGTTAACCTGCTTAAACCATACAAAGAACTCAGGAATGCTTCTACAAGATCTACCACTCAGGTTCCCGTCGTTCCAGACTATGAATTTGAGGTGGAAAAAATATTGGACTCCAGGAGAGTATCTGGCCGGTTGCAGTACCTGATCCATTGGAAAGGTTATTCTTCTGATGACGATTCCTGGGAGCCATCCGTTAATCTGTCGGCCCCAAGGTTGATCTCTCTGTTCCATCAGCGTAACCCGGACAGGCCTCATCCTTGAACCCCAGAGTGGTTCATTTTGGGGGACCCCTCTGTAATATCCTTAGGGTAGTTATGGGTTAATTCTCTCAGCCTCTATTTCACTTTGCATTTCCTTTATAAGGCACACCCTTGTATTGTAATATTGCTTGGTATTGAATGTTTACTACAGCTGATACAAGCCTCTCCGTACTAACGGACTATTTTGGTTTAAACCTAACTACCTGGTCTCTTCCTGAGACCCTCTGTTTCCCTCAACCCAGTTCCAGCCAAGAGACAGCTATATTCGCTGCACCAGATCCACAGGCATACCCTTACAATCTCCGGCTGCTGTTTTTCCGGACTCCGCAGGATCAGCTGTTAGGCGGGTGATGTCACCGACGGCCGCACCGGATCCATCCGCAACGCCACGCTGCAAACTCCATACAGGCTGCTCACTGCTGCTCCGCACAGCTCCGCTCAGTGCTCGTTGCAACCCCCACACCTACAGGTTGTTTAGGAAACGTAATCTACGCTTGGTAAGCGTTCTCAGTACTGTTATAAACACTAAAGTATAAACTTTGCCTATCTCTAAGTTATATGTACTAGCTATGCTGCTTATATTTCAAACTGTGATCATTCAGCTTATAACTTTAATCTGCCACCATGTTGTCTTGTTAGCCTCAGTGTCATACAGACATTGACACAGAGCTAGCAAATAACTATATTAATATCCTGAGCTAACTATATAGGTTATAGTATCCATATCCCCAATAAATCAGAATGAATACAATTAGACCTTATGATTAAAATAATTCAATATGTATTTCTCTAGACTAACCCAAACCACTTTTTATCAGATTTTGAACTTCTTAGGAAATTCTTAAAAAATTCTTAAAAAAATGCAAGGTGCTGCAGGTTTCAATATCAAATAACAAATTTTATTACACAAAATCCTGATAATTCTAGAAAAATTCAGAATATTCAAATAAGTATAAAATCACTTAAATACTGTGACACCGGTGTCCATTAATCTAAAAAATGAAAAATAAAAAAATAAATGAGAATTTAAAATTACTAATGTCCTTAAAAGACTTTCGAGCAAACTTTAAACAAATAAATGTAACGCTCTAATCAGGTTCTAGAACAGTTTCCAACCACTATGTATAGCTGTTGGCAAAAAAACAGTATTTGGAACTCTGTGCATTAATACTCAATGTTGACTGTGAAAAAAAGCCTTAAATAAAGCTATTGTGTTGTTATAAAAACAACCAGACTGGTTAACAATTGCGGTAACTTCTTATGGCAGTAACACAGTTCTTTATATATAAAAGCGCTATTGGGAGTCTGTTTGCAGCAATGTTAGTTTGATCATATAAGTGCTGTTTTATAACATTCTTCCGTGAGGGCTTTTAGAATCTCCTAGGTGGCAATGGCTGTAATAGCTTCCACAGGTGCAAACCAGTGCTTCAGCACCTCAACGGCAATCAGTAAGTCTTTTGAAAATACATTCAGAGTACCTTTAATAAGTGCTGGTAGTCTTCTCTTGATATCCTTAGTGTGCACACTAGTAGAAGAAACGGTTGATCTGTACTCCTACCGTATAGCCAGGTCCTCCAAGTCTTACTGGCGTGACGGTTCTGGGAGTGAATGTGAATGTGTCTCTGTAGTCTTTTTCCTTTCTGCAGGGCTGGATAATAGACAAGTCTACGCGTTTCAGCTCACCAGGGAGCCTTTGTCAAGATGCCTACAGCCAGCTGATTCCGTTTATTTAAAGGGAGTTCTGTTAACCCTTTCTTGGTTCTCAAATAATTTGTTTGTTCAAAATGTCCTTAATATTAACTTTCCACTTGTCACTGTATCGTTCTCAAGACTCAGTGAAAAATTTTACTCGTAATTTACTTCTAATATATTAAAAAATATATAATAACCACTAGCAAATGATTAAATATTCTCAAAATCTCATCAAACTAGCTTAAATCGTATTAACCCCAAGCACCTTACATTCTTTAATTGAATTTTTTATATATATGAGGTTAATATAAATATTCTCAAACCATCCTAGGTTCGAACTCTCAACCTTTGTGGTGGGAATTCTACTCCATATCCATTATGCTACTTTTGAGGATATGCTTACTCAGTTCAAATTCTAGTACTTAACTTATTTCCCCTTCTTATTATACTTTAAAAGATTTTAACAATTCTCAATATTTCTCATTTGTATTCGAACTCCCAACCTCTGTGGTTGGAAGCTAACTCTTTATCCATTATGCTACCATTGTAGCTTTACTTCCTATGTTCATATTATAGCATTTGACTTATTTCCTCTTTTTATTACTTTTGAAAATTAAAGATTTATCACATATTCTTACTTGTATTCGAACCCTGGTACCTTATACTTATAAGGTTCTAGCCTTACTCATTGAGCTAATC
Source organism: Bombina bombina (assembly GCF_027579735.1). NCBI lineage: Eukaryota > Metazoa > Chordata > Amphibia > Anura > Bombinatoridae > Bombina > Bombina bombina. The sequence goes on from NC_069504.1 coordinate 294,061,860, forward strand.
AACTAGTCTCCCTTCCTTAATTATTTTTTATAGCTTTATCTTTTTTTTTTTTTTTTTTTTTTTTTTTTTTTATGTGTCATAGTTAAATTCTATCTTTGGATGTGTGCTTTGTACATTTTATATAAAGGAATTCAGATCCATTTCACTGTTAAGTCCCTTAGGGTGGAGTGTTCCAAAATTAAAAATAAATTCTGCTTCATGTTTTAACAATTTCAACCCTATATTACCTCTTCTCCCATCTGATATTACTTTTTTAACTCCCCAAAATTTTAAGGCATCAGTGTTACCACTATGGACCTCTTTAAAATGTTTGTACAAAATGGTATCTTCCCTCAGATGTTCTATTGCTAGAATGTGTTCCCGTATACGGTCTTTTAACTTTCGTCCCGTTTGTCCAAAATACCTTAAATTACAACTACATTGTAACATATAAATAATATTCATATCCGTGCATCTAATAATATCCGTTATTTTAGTTAGTCTTCCATCTTTAGCTGATTTTATCTGTTTTAATTTTGTGCTATGTTTGCAGGATTTGCACTGGTGACACGGAAAAAAAACTTCAATTTTTTCTCCTTTAAGGGTTTTGTATCCTTTATTGCACAGTTGTTTTCCATGTTTAAATTCGCTGGGTGCTAATATCGATTTAAGGTTCTTCGCCTTTTTATAGATGAATCTTGGGTTCATTCCTATGCTAGGCCCTATTAATGGGTCTTTCAATAACAAATGCCAGTGTTTTTTAATTATTCCTTGGAATTGTTTGTGATTAGCCGAATACGTTGTTATTAATGGTATATCTAGTTTTCCTTTCTCCTCTTCCTTTCTTGTCTTATCTTTTTTCTTTAGCAATTCTTCTCTATCTATACTCTTAACCTCATTCGCTATCTGTGTAATTCTGTTGGTGTCATATCCCTTTTGTCCAAACCTTTTTATAAGCACTTTTGATTGTTCTTCGAAGTCTCCTATATCTGTGCAATTCCTTCTAACACGTAGTAATTGACCCTTTGGTATGTTCTTTTTCCATTTAATATGATGACAACTCTCTGAGTCTATATAGTTATTAGAGTCGACTTTTTTAAAAAAGGTCTTTGTTTTTATTTCGTTATTTTTTATTTCTATTTCTATGTCTAGATAGTTTATTTTATGATTACTACTTTCATAAGTGAAATTTAAACCAAACTTATTGGAGTTAAGGTCATCAATAAACAGCTCCAATAATTCTGTGTCTCCCTTCCAAATTAAAAACAGGTCGTCGATATAACGTCTATAGAGCACAAGGTTCGCACCCCATGGGGAATGATCTATAACTTCATTCTCGAATACCCCCATGAACAAATTAGCATAACTGGGTGCGAACCTTGTGCCCATAGCCGTACCTTTCACCTGTAAGAAATATCCATTTTCGAATTTGAAATAGTTATTGTTTAATATAAACCTGATACATTGCAACAGGAATCTACTCTGTGTGCTAGTCATCTCTGGGTCATTATTAAAAAATCTCTCTATTGCTTGTAAACCCAAGTTGTGTTCTATGTTAGTATAAAGGGAGCTGACATCACAGGTGACTAGCACAAAGTTATCTTCCCATTTTACTTCCTTTAATATTCTCAAAAAATGTGCCGAATCTGATATATATGAGGGGAGTTCTTTCACATAGTTCTGCAAGAAATAATCAATATACTGTGATAGATTGGAGGTAATTGAGTCAATACCCGATATTATCGGGCGTCCTGGTGGTTCTTTCATATTTTTGTGAATCTTCGGTAGGAAGTAAAAAATGGGAGTCCTGAAGTTTTTGATTAATAAAAAGTTATATTCTGAATCTGTCAGCAAATTTGTTACTTTTGCTTCTTCAAGCATTGTTCTTAATCTACCTTGATACTCATCACCTGGATCATTTAGAAGTTTTTTATATGTAGAAATATCATTCAATAATCTATATGCCTCAGTTTTATAATACAAATTACTCATAATCACAACCCCACCCCCTTTATCGGCTTGCTTTATCACTATATCGGATCTTGATTGTAATTCTTTAAGAATTGTTTTTTCTTTCAAACTCAAATTCCACTTTTTATTTTGTTTAATGTCCATTTCTTCTAGATCTTGTTTAACCAATTTTTCAAAGGACTCTATATAATTTCCTTTCTCCTGTGTTGGAAAGAATTTCGACTTAGCTCTAAAGTTGGTGTGTATATATCCTTTCCTAGTCTCATCTGATTTGTTATCAACAATCGGATTTTTTAAAAAATACTTCTTTAGGGTTAGTCTTCTCACAAATTGGTTAATGTTTATATAGTGTTCGAATTTATTCATTGTGGAGGTGGGGGCGAAGGATAACCCTTTTTTCAGTATATCCTCTTGTGTTTTAGTTAACTGTATTTCACTGAGGTTAAAAATCCCACTGTTTTCAGATTCAGTGTGTGTTGTACTTTGATCTTTATTTACAGCTGGATTACTTACTTCTCTATTTCTTGCCCTTCCTCTTCCCCCTCTCTTCTTCTCTTTCCTTTTGGAGGGTCGTGGTTTCTGTCCTGACCTCCTCCTAAAAAATGGGATGATGTACTGGCTCTAGGACTCCCATTTTTTACTTCCTACCGAAGATTCACAAAAATATGAAAGAACCACCAGGACGCCCGATAATATCGGGTATTGACTCAATTACCTCCAATCTATCACAGTATATTGATTATTTCTTGCAGAACTATGTGAAAGAACTCCCCTCATATATATCAGATTCGGCACATTTTTTGAGAATATTAAAGGAAGTAAAATGGGAAGATAACTTTGTGCTAGTCACCTGTGATGTCAGCTCCCTTTATACTAACATAGAACACAACTTGGGTTTACAAGCAATAGAGAGATTTTTTAATAATGACCCAGAGATGACTAGCACACAGAGTAGATTCCTGTTGCAATGTATCAGGTTTATATTAAACAATAACTATTTCAAATTCGAAAATGGATATTTCTTACAGGTGAAAGGTACGGCTATGGGCACAAGGTTCGCACCCAGTTATGCTAATTTGTTCATGGGGGTATTCGAGAATGAAGTTATAGATCATTCCCCATGGGGTGCGAACCTTGTGCTCTATAGACGTTATATCGACGACCTGTTTTTAATTTGGAAGGGAGACACAGAATTATTGGAGCTGTTTATTGATGACCTTAACTCCAATAAGTTTGGTTTAAATTTCACTTATGAAAGTAGTAATCATAAAATAAACTATCTAGACATAGAAATAGAAATAAAAAATAACGAAATAAAAACAAAGACCTTTTTTAAAAAAGTCGACTCTAATAACTATATAGACTCAGAGAGTTGTCATCATATTAAATGGAAAAAGAACATACCAAAGGGTCAATTACTACGTGTTAGAAGGAATTGCACAGATATAGGAGACTTCGAAGAACAATCAAAAGTGCTTATAAAAAGGTTTGGACAAAAGGGATATGACACCAACAGAATTACACAGATAGCGAATGAGGTTAAGAGTATAGATAGAGAAGAATTGCTAAAGAAAAAAGATAAGACAAGAAAGGAAGAGGAGAAAGGAAAACTAGATATACCATTAATAACAACGTATTCGGCTAATCACAAACAATTCCAAGGAATAATTAAAAAACACTGGCATTTGTTATTGAAAGACCCATTAATAGGGCCTAGCATAGGAATGAACCCAAGATTCATCTATAAAAAGGCGAAGAACCTTAAATCGATATTAGCACCCAGCGAATTTAAACATGGAAAACAACTGTGCAATAAAGGATACAAAACCCTTAAAGGAGAAAACATTGAAGTTTTTTTTCCGTGTCACCAGTGCAAATCCTGCAAACATAGCACAAAATTAAAACAGATAAAATCAGCTAAAGATGGAAGACTAACTAAAATAACGGATATTATTAGATGCACGGATATGAATATTATTTATATGTTACAATGTAGTTGTAATTTAAGGTATTTTGGACAAACGGGACGAAAGTTAAAAGACCGTATACGGGAACACATTCTAGCAATAGAACATCTGAGGGAAGATACCATTTTGTACAAACATTTTAAAGAGGTCCATAGTGGTAACACTGATGCCTTAAAATTTTGGGGAGTTAAAAAAGTAATATCAGATGGGAGAAGAGGTAATATAGGGTTGAAATTGTTAAAACATGAAGCAGAATTTATTTTTAATTTTGGAACACTCCACCCTAAGGGACTTAACAGTGAAATGGATCTGAATTCCTTTATATAAAATGTACAAAGCACACATCCAAAGATAGAATTTAACTATGACACATAAAAAAAAAAAAAAAAAAAAAAAAAAAAAAAGATAAAGCTATAAAAAATAATTAAGGAAGGGAGACTAGTTGATTAGCTCAATGAGTAAGGCTAGAACCTTATAAGTATAAGGTACCAGGGTTCGAATACAAGTAAGAATATGTGATAAATCTTTAATTTTCAAAAGTAATAAAAAGAGGAAATAAGTCAAATGCTATAATATGAACATAGGAAGTAAAGCTACAATGGTAGCATAATGGATAAAGAGTTAGCTTCCAACCACAGAGGTTGGGAGTTCGAATACAAATGAGAAATATTGAGAATTGTTAAAATCTTTTAAAGTATAATAAGAAGGGGAAATAAGTTAAGTACTAGAATTTGAACTGAGTAAGCATATCCTCAAAAGTAGCATAATGGATATGGAGTAGAATTCCCACCACAAAGGTTGAGCGTTCGAACCTAGGATGGTTTGAGAATATTTATATTAACCTCATATATATAAAAAATTCAATTAAAGAATGTAAGGTGCTTGGGGTTAATACGATTTAAGCTAGTTTGATGAGATTTTGAGAATATTTAATCATTTGCTAGTGGTTATTATATATTTTTTAATATATTAGAAGTAAATTACGAGTAAAATTTTTCACTGAGTCTTGAGAACGATACAGTGACAAGTGGAAAGTTAATATTAAGGACATTTTGAACAAACAAATTATTTGAGAACCAAGAAAGGGTTAACAGAACTCCCTTTAAATAAACGGAATCAGCTGGCTGTAGGCATCTTGACAAAGGCTCCCTGGTGAGCTGAAACGCGTAGACTTGTCTATTATCCAGCCCTGCAGAAAGGAAAAAGACTACAGAGACACATTCACATTCACTCCCAGAACCGTCACGCCAGTAAGACTTGGAGGACCTGGCTATACGGTAGGAGTACAGATCAACCGTTTCTTCTACTAGTGTGCACACTAAGGATACCAAGAGAAGACTACCAGCACTTATTAAAGGTACTCTGAATGTATTTTCAAAAGACTTACTGATTGCCGTTGAGGTGCTGAAGCACTGGTTTGCACCTGTGGAAGCTATTACAGCCATTGCCACCTAGGAGATTCTAAAAGCCCTCACGGAAGAATGTTATAAAACAGCACTTATATGATCAAACTAACATTGCTGCAAACAGACTCCCAATAGCGCTTTTATATATAAAGAACTGTGTTACTGCCATAAGAAGTTACCGCAATTGTTAACCAGTCTGGTTGTTTTTATAACAACACAATAGCTTTATTTAAGGCTTTTTTTCACAGTCAACATTGAGTATTAATGCACAGAGTTCCAAATACTGGTTTTTTGCCAACAGCTATACATAGTGGTTGGAAACTGTTCTAGAACCTGATTAGAGCGTTACATTTATTTGTTTAAAGTTTGCTCGAAAGTCTTTTAAGGACATTAGTAATTTTAAATTCTCATTTATTTTTTTATTTTTCATTTTTTAGATTAATGGACACCGGTGTCACAGTATTTAAGTGATTTTATACTTATTTGAATATTCTGAATTTTTCTAGAATTATCAGGATTTTGTGTAATAAAATTTGTTATTTGATATTGAAACCTGCAGCACCTTGCATTTTTTTAAGAATTTTTTAAGAATTTCCTAAGAAGTTCAAAATCTGATAAAAAGTGGTTTGGGTTAGTCTAGAGAAATACATATTGAATTATTTTAATCATAAGGTCTAATTGTATTCATTCTGATTTATTGGGGATATGTATAACAGATATAGTTATTATTAGACTATTTAGATTCGATACCTACCCAGGTTTTTAAAAAAATTTTTTCAAAGTGCTAGATCGCCTCTTTTGGCGCCGCCTCCACCCCTTGTTTCTTTTAAATCTTTTTAAATCAATTGCACAATTGTGAGAGGTGCAATTAGGAGGTAGGCAAGTCTGGTTATTCTACCATTGGTCTACACTAACCTTGAAAGTAGCTTATATAGGTTATAGTATCTACCTATGTATCACTGCTTGGGATTACAAAGCTATATTACATTTAATATGATGTTGTATTGTTTCTGGGTTTTCAATTCTACCTATCACATCTAATGATAAATTCAGTAAGAATACTCCAAGCTGTAATAATAACACTCTGCATGTCTGGATTGTTACACAGTTGTAGTTCCTTCAACTTCTACTGTAATGTGCATAATATACCTGTAAATTTTAAAGAATTTGTTTTTGATTCTATTCTGAAGGCTTTGTCTGCATTTCCACCTTCAAATAAATGTAATAGGTCTTTTGAAATTTCAAATGACCAACAATATGATAATTTATCCTCTTCTGATGAGGATCTATCTGATTCAGAAGATCCTCCTCAGACATTGACACTGACAAATCTACTTATTTATTTAAAATTGAGTATATGTGTTCTTTATTAAGAATTGTTAATTACTTTGGATATTGAGGTAACCAGTCCTCTTGACGTTCAGTTTAATAAACGTTTAAATGCTCTTTTTAAACCTCCTGTGGTTTCTCCAGGAGTTTTTCCTATTTCTGATATGATTCTAAGGCATGGAATAAGCCAGGTACTTCTTTTATTCCTTTTTTAAGGTTTAAAAAATTGTATCCTTTGCCAGCAAAATTTATAGAGTTTTTGGAAAAGATCCCCAAAATTGATGGGGCTATTTCTACTCTTGCTAAACGTACTACTATTCCTATGGAAGATAGTACTTCCTTTAAGGATCCTTTAGATAGGAAGCTTGAATCTTATCTAAGGAAGGCCTATTTATATTCAGGTCATCTTCTCAGACCTGCAATTTCTTTGGCTGATGTTGCGGCTGCATCAACTTTCTGGTTGGAGAATTTAGCGCAACAAGAATTAGATTCTGACGTATCTAGCATTATTTGCTTACTGCAACATGCTAATCATTTTATTTGTGATGTTAGATCCATGTCTTTAGCTATATTAGCTAGAAGAGCTTTGTGGCTTAAATTTTGGAATGCTGATATGACATCTAAATCTAGATTACTATCTCTTTCTTTCCAAGGTAATAATTTATTTTGTTCTCAGTTGGATTCTATTATTTCAACTGTTACTGGGGGAAAATTAGTTTTTCTGCCTCAGGATAAAAAATCTAAGGGTAAATCTAAGGCTTCTAACCGTTTTCATTCCTTTTGTCAGAATAGGGAACAAAAACTCTATCCTCCCCCCAAGAAATCTGCCTCCAATTGGAAACCTTCCTCAAATTGGAATAAATTTAAGCCTTTTAGGAAACCAAAGTCAGCCCCTAAGTCCGCATTAAAGTGCGGCCCTCATTCCAGCTCAGCTAGTAGGGGGCAGATTAAGGTTTTTCAAGGATATTTGGATAAAATCTGTTCAAAATCAAGGGATTCAGAGCATTGTCTCTAAAGGGTATCGAATAGGATTCAGAGTAACACCTCCTGTGAGAAGATTTTTTCTCTCACGTATCCCAGTAAAATCCAGTAAAAGCTCAGGCTTTCCTGAAGTGTGTTTCAGACCTGGAGTCTTCAGGGGTAATCATGCCAGTTCCTCTTCTGGAACAAGGTTTGGGGTTTTATTCTAATCTATTCATTGTCCCAAAGAAGGAAAATTTATTCAGACCAGTTCTGGATCTGAAAATTTTGAATCATTTTGTTTGAGTACCAACTTTCAAGATGGTGACTATAAGGACTATTCTGCCTTTTGTTCAGCGAGGACATTATAGGTCCACAATAGACTTGCAGGATGCATACCTTCATATTACAATTCATCCAGAACATTTTCAGTTTCTGAGATTCTCTTTTCTAGACAAGCATTACCAATTTGTTGCTCTTCCATTTGGCCTAGCAACCGCTTCAAGAATCTTTTCAAAGGTTCTGGGTGTCCTACTCTCTGTAATCAGAGAACAGGGTATTGCGGTGTTTCCTTATTTGGACGATCTCTTGGTACTAGCTCAATCTTTACGTACTGCAGAATCTCACACAAATCAACTAGTGTTGTTTCTTCGGAAACATGGTTGGAGGATCAATTTACCAAAAAGTTTCTTGATTCCTCAGACAAGGGTCAACCTTTTAGGCTTCCAGATAGATTCAGTGTCCATGACTCTGTCTCTAACAGACAAGAGATGTTTAAAATTGGTTGCAGCCTGCCGGCATCTTCAGTCTCAGTCATTCCCTTCAGTGGCTATGTGCATGGAAGTTTTAGGTCTCATGACTGCAGCATCGGATGCGATCCCCTTTGCTCGTTTTCACATGAGACCTCTTCAGCTTTGTATGCTGAATCAATGGTGCAGGGATTATACAAAGATATCACAATTTAATATCCTTAAATCCCAATGTACGACACTCTCTGACATGGTGGATAGATCACCATCATTTAGTTCAAGGGGCTTCTTTTGTTTGGCCAACCTGGACTGTGATCACAACAGATGCGAGTCTTTCAGGTTGGGGAGCTGTTTGAGGATCTCTGACAGCACAAGGGGTTTGGAAATCTCAAGAGGCGAGATTTCCAATAAATATTTTAGAACTCCGTGCAATTCTCAGAGCTCTTCAGTTTTGGCCTCTGTTAAAGAGAGAACCGTTCATTTGTTTTCAGACAGACATTATCACAACAGTGGCATATGTCAATCATCAGGGTGGGACTCTCAGTCCCCAAGCTATGAAAGAAGTATCTTGAATACTTGTTTGGGCGGAATCCAGCTCCTGTCTAATCTCTGCGGTGCATATCAGGTGTAGACAATTGGGAAGCGGATTATCTCAGCCGCCAGACTTTACATCCAGGGTAGTGGTCTCTCCATCCAGATGTTTTTGAAGGTATGGAAATTGAATGTTTAGTACTAAGTCATAGATGTTTCTCTGACTCAGTGATTGATACTATGTTACAAGCGCTTAAATCAGTCTCTAGGAAGATTTATTATAGAGTTTGAAAGACTTACGTTTCATGGTGTTCTTCTCATAAATTCTCCTGGCATTCTTCTAGAATTCCTAGAATTTTTACAGTTTTTTCAGGATGGTTTGGGTAAGGGTTTGTCTGCAAGTTCCTTGAAACGACAAATCTCCACTCTTTTTGTTTTATTTCACAGAAAGATTGCTATACTTCCTGATATACACTGTTTTGTACAGGCTTTAGTTCATATTAAGCCTGTTATTAAATCAATTTCTCCTCCTTGGAGTCTTAATTTGGTTCTGAAGGCTTTACAGGCTCCTCCATTTGAGCCTATGCATTCTTTGGACATTAAACTACTTTCTTGGAAAGTGTTGTTCCTTTTGACTATCTCTTCTGCTAGAAGAGTTTCTGAGCTATCTGCTCTTTCTTGTGAATCTCCTTTTCTGACTTTTCATCAGGATAAGGCGGTTTTGCGGACTTCATTTGAATTTTTCCTTAAGGTTGTGAATGTTAACAACATTAGTAGAGAAATTGTTGTCCCTTCCTTGTGTCCTAATCCTAAGGATCCTTTGGAAAGATCCTTACATTCATTGGATGTGGTGAGAGCTTTGAAATATTATGTTGAAGCTACTTAAGATTTCAGGAAGACATCTAGTCTATTTGTTATAATTTCTGGTCCTAGGAAAGGTCAGAAGGCCTCTGCTATTTCCTTGGCCTCTTGGTTAAAACTTTTGATTCTTCAAGCTTATTTGGAGTCGGGTCAAACCCCGCCTCAGAGAATTATAGCTCATTCTACTAGATCAGTCTCCACTTTGTGGGCTTTTAAGAATGAAGCTTCAGTTTTTCAGATTTGCAAAGCAGCGACTTGGTCCTCTTTGCATACATTTACTACATTCTACCGTTTTTATGTATTTGCTTCTTCGGAAGCAGTTTTTGGTAGAAAAGTTCTTCAGGCAGCTGTTTTGTCTTTGTTTCTTTTTGAACTCCACAAGTAAATCAATTAGGGCAAAAGAGCAAATATCTAGAATGTTATTCCATTTTGCAATACATTCTACATCATGTGTAATAAAAGAGGGACATTCTCTGACTCTAAGGCCTCTTGGAATCCTCTTGTTATTGTTAAAGATCAAAAAGACTTGATGTATAGGTCTAATTTAATGTCTTTTTTCCTTAGAGTGCCTATTTTGAAAAAAAATACTGTCAGTAGTATGTGTAAGTTCCTTGTACATATCACTTGAATCCTCATCAAAGTCTCTAAGGACATAACTTTCTGTTTGTTCATTATCCATTTTGTATGTCTCAAGTGTGTAAATGTAAGCCACTCAAAAAAATAATGTGTTCTCTACAAATGCTTAAATTATAGCCCAAATACCTTTATACATTAGAGCAAGGTAAATAATCACTATAGTATAATAGTACACCCACCTCGTCTTCAGCCAGGTCTCTCCGTATGTAGTGCACTGATAGATACAGCTTTCAGAAGCAGGTATGTTGTTCCCTGCCTTCTCTTAAAATCACCACAGGCACAAATGATACACGGATAAAGCTGTTACTCCTGTTCCTCTATTAGGATATATTGTAAGTATTATATAGTTGTAATACAATTATATAACTCTTGTAACCTGTCTTCTGGTGTAATAAGTAAAATGTATGCATTATCTCTTTAAATTCTCCTGATAAATGGAGGTGTGTCAGAATACCTGTTATGCAGTGAACAATTGAGCATGCTCACGAAACATGTATTCTGACACTCACCAGATGATTTTATTTGATGTGTTCTATGGCTTTTGAGCCCTCTGTGCTTTTAATTTTTGCCCAATAAACTTTGATTCTTTTACTACGGGAGTGTTATTTGCTTTATCCTGTTGTGCGCCTACTTTGGATTTCCTTCATTTTGTATTTTATCTTGCATTTATTGTCCTGTGTGGTCTTACCTAGTCACTCTTGTATGCTAAGTAATTAATTTATTTGCTAGATAAATATCCTTTGTGTTGCATATTTCTTAGTCAGGCCCATTATTGTAAGTACATTTTTCTGGTTTGTAATATTAAAGGGCCATAATACCCAAATGTTTAAACACTTGAAAGTGATGCAGCATAGCTGTAAAAAGCTGATTAGAAAACATCACCTGAACATCTCTATGTAAAAAAGAAAGATATTTTACCTCAAAAATTCCTCAGTAGCCACCTCCCATTGTAAAGGATTTCTAAGCAGCATTTTAGTGTGTATGTCCTGGGACATCTGAAGGGACTAGCATCGTGCACTCTCATATTATTTCACCAATCAGGTAAAGGAAGCTTACTATGAAATCTCATGAGAGTTAAGTCAAATCTCATGAGATCACAGTAAGAGTTCATGACCTCAGCACTGCTGATGCTGATTGGCTGCTGTTCATTTCTTCATTTTTTTTATTTTTTTTACCTGCAGCTGGGAGCAGCTGAGTATAACTTTTTACACAGAACTTACTCTGCTGAGCTGAGGAGATTGTAAGGTAAAATATCTTCCTTTTTTACATAGAGATGCTCAGGTGATATTTTCCTGTCAGCTTTTTACAGTTATACTGCATCAGTTTCAAGTGATTTAGCATATGAGTATTAAGTCCCTTTAAACTTGTATAGTTTGATTCATATCTGGTTTTCTATAAATATAATTCAATTTGTCTATACATTTTAACTTATATAAAGAATTTAGGAATTTACATTAATTTTATTGTTTTGTATATGCATTTTATTGCGGGTTTGTTTAAAGAAAAATGGTTAAATATATTGTATTATAACCCGACCATATACTGACATATTATTTGGAGGCACACTGCTTGAAATATTATTAATATTTATCACATTGGTTTGATATATTTGTAGTAAATAGAAATTATTAAAAGAAAAAAAAATTAAATAATTTATTTAAAAAAATATAATTTTTTGTTGTTGTGATTATTTCAAAATTAATATTAATATCTTAAAATATTATTAATTTTTTTTGAAAACTTGATTAATTGATTTTTCATATTTCAAAATTAATATTAATACTTTTGATAATATATATTTTTTTTTCTCTTTTTGGTCAAAATTGTATTAACGTTTTAATTTAACTAAATACTAAGCCAATATAATGATGTCTGTTACTAGAAGTGAATCAATTAATTCTATACATAGTGTTGAAATATGTTCCCCAAGATTGCCCCTCACTCAAGGAGATGTCCTTAAGATGAACATTATAGGCTACATTTAAAAGAGGTTTAATAGTGCGGTTGAATTAAATGATTATATGGATATGCTTGCAATTAAGGCTAAAAATATTGCTATTGATGATAGAAGGTGGTATGAAAAAAGTGAATTATTCCAAGAATTATTAACAATTAATCAATGCAAAAATCTCAAAAAACTGGATGAACTAATACTAAAATCTTGGCCCATTATTGATGAAATGTCGCTATACCTCATAGAGAAGGAATTGCAAATACCGGAGCTAGAAGATGGTATTCGCTCCTCACGCAGATGCAAATAGAATTTAAATATAGCCAAAAATAAAATTGATGAGTTTGCCCAAAACATGGCCACCTTACAAAAATATAATCAAGGTTTAGTAGCTCAGATAAAAGATTTGCATAAAGAACTCGCACAAAGCCAGAGAGAATTAAGTGGTTTAAAAAGGTTGTATTGTCATAATGAAAACCTTTCTATTAGCAATGAGAATAATGAAGATAATTCTAAATCTCTTAAAGAATACATCAGGGATGAACTGCCGAAATTTAGGGAAGAATTTGAACAAAGGACCCCTATTGGGTCAGAAGTACATTTCCCAAATAGACAGTCACCTCATGTTATAAATTCAGGGAACTGCTTTACCTCAGCTGAGGAGGGGGAGGAAAGCTCTAGTAGTGAGTCGGAGGGTGGAGCTAGCTACCCAAATAGCCCCCAAAATACTAATATGCGTAAGGGTTCTCCCCATAGTAAAAGGGAAGATAGGGAATGCTCCAACCCCCAAAATATGACTCCTAGGAAAGGCCAAGTTACGTCTTATAATGTATATGACACCCCTAAAATAATTACTTTCTTAAAGGATGCAGTACCTAAGTTCTCCAACAAGGGAACCAATTCTATAATTGGTGACTTATGAAAATGCTTTATCCATTATGATTGTTACAAGTGAGCAGTCAAAAATTTAATTTCTGCCCTGGGTATTAGAAGGTAAATAGCTCAAATTCTTTGCTTCACTAAAGGATATGAATATTCATCCCTGGAATGAGACAAAACAACAGTGCAGAAAAGAATTCAGGCAATATCGCACTAAAACTGCAGCGAAAATAGCTGTATACAGTTTAAAATGTAGTGCAATCAAAGCCCTATAGCAGTGCTTTCCAAAGTGTGTGTCGGGACACACTAGTGTGTCGGCAGCAGTGTGTAGGTGTGTCCCTGCTTCAGCACAAATTTTTTTTAAATTTAATTATTTTTTTTTGGTTTCTGACTTTCCACCTGCCTGCTACGCATATCACATGGTTGACACGTGATTGATACCTAGCGGGTCACAGATCATCTTAACCTATTGGCGCAGCTCAGTGGGAACTGAAACTATTCCCATTGGCGGCTTTGGCAGCACATTGGCTCCTGACTGCACGTGTAGTCTCCTTAATTGGCTCGTGACTGCATGTGTAGTCAGTAAGTGAGACAGCAGTGTGTTTGCAGCGTGGGCAGTAGTCAATCGGACTCACCGAGCTCTGAGGGCAGCAGCTTAAACACTGAGCTGAAGTCAGAGGTTTTTTTTTTTGCAGCTAGCTCCCAGTAGTGCATTGCTACTCCTGCTCTTGATATATGGATAGGAAGGGGAAGCTTAAAAATGCTTAATGATGAAATGCGAGTGTCTTTATCTAATATTCCACCAAATATTCAGAAATTGTGTTCATCACATCAACCTCATAGATCCCATTAAAATAGTAAGTAGCTATTTGTGTTGTTAAACTTTTTTTTTTTATTCTTGCACATACTTACATACTGTTACTTGTAAATACATTTCGTTATTATATTATTTATGTATGTGTCTGTATCTCTTAAAACAAGTTAGTTTAGCCTCCTGTTTGCCAGTACAACTGAATTACTGTGTCACAAAATGATGAAGGTCTAAAAAGTGTGTCGCCAACATGAAAAGTTTGGAAAGCTCTGCCCTATAGAATTCCTTTCTGTACTAAAAAGTGCATACAGTATGGCTAAAGATTATCCCATATTTGATTGCTCAGAATTTGTGAATTTATTTTTTTTACTGCCCGCGCCCACAAACTTAATTTAGCTAGAGATTTTGATGAACACTGCTCATTGGACTGGCTGATCAAAGAGAGTACTTAGTTATACTCTATCCAGCAGTCCGGTGAACAGAGGGTTAAAAGGGAACCAAAACCCAGTCCCAAAATTGTGGCAGAAACTAGGGTGTAACCTGGCCCCCTCAATTTTGAAATCTAAAAAGAAAACCTATGCGGAGGTGACCAGAGAAAACAGGCCATTCCCACAAAGTTTTAACTCTGCCCCTCCCCCAACACGGGCTGAGGCACGGAGAGATTGTGCTCAAAATGGGGGGGCATACCCAGGTAAATAATTACTCCCAAAGAGATGAAAACCCACAAGGTTATCGGCATCCCCATAAAAGTAAATACCAAAAGTGGCAAAAATACTCTTAGGGTAACCAGACACCCTAAGTAAATAGTGCTCCCCAAAATATTAACACTGAACAAGTTGAACCTCAAAGACAACCACTTCAAAGTAGGAGAAATAGCTATGATTCTGAGGGATCCCAAGGATCCAGGAATCAATACCTTGGGATATCAAAAAATCGGTCCATGGGTAAAGATAGCTTGACCATTCAAGTGGGCCAACTCAGCACACAAGTTACTCAATTATGTATACTATTTACTAATATGAGTCAAGCTTTTACGGCTCAGCAACCTAACAATCCTTTTTTAGGGGTACAGCCAGTGGCCAGCAGTGGGCCACAGGCACAGTCATAAATACTGCAGTATTACCTGTAAGAGAGGGGAGAGATATACCAAATGAAATGATAACTCAATAATTGTACTAATCATATTTTCTCCCTACAGACCGGAAACAGATGATTTAGCTGTGATGACGAGCAACCTTAGCCTGGAAGATCTAACAATATCTTCCTTTGCAGCATTCTCTTAACCTTATTTACACAGATGCAGTACACAGGAAACCAATCGATCCTATTACAAAGGGATGGACTGGTGAGCATGAAAATTCTCACCTAATTTACATAGGCCCATAACTGGCCACAACAAAGACCGGGAATATGGATTCCACCAGGAATTTTAAGACTTATCACTGAACTGCTCTTGATTTGCAAAACCTTATAAATTGTGCTAAAAACATGTATTAAATCGTTTTAAAACATTTAGGCCTAGATTTAGAGTTCGGCGGTAGCCGTCAAAACCAGCGTTAGAGGCTCCTAACGCTGGTTTTGGCCGCCCGCTGGTATTTGGAGTCAGTGATTAAAGGGTCTAACGCTCACTTTACAGCCGCGACTTTTCCATACCGCAGATCCCCCTACGCCATTTGCGTAGCCTATCTTTTCAATGGGATCTTTCTAACGCTGGTATTTAGAGTCGTTTCTGCAGTGAGCGTTAGAGCTCTAACGACAAGATTCCAGCCGCCTGAAAATAGCAGGAGTTAAGAGCTTTCTGGCTAACGCCGGTTCATAAAGCTCTTAACTACTGTACCCTAAAGTACACTAACACCCATAAACTACCTATGTACCCCTAAACCGAGGTCCCCCCACATCGCCGCCACTCGATTAAAATTTTTAACCCCTAATCTGCCGACCGCCACCTACGTTATACTTATGTACCCCTAATCTGCTGCCCCTAACATCGCCGACCCCTATGTTATATTTATTAACCCCTAATCTGCCCCCCACAACGTCGCCGACACCTACCTACACTTATTAACCCCTAATCTGCCGACCGGACCTGAGCGCTACTATAATAAAGTTATTAACCCCTAATCCGCCTCACTAACCCTATCATAAATAGTATTAACCCCTAATCTGCCCTCCCTAACATCGCCGACACCTACCTTCAATTATTAACCCCTAATCTGCCGACCGGAGCTCACCGCTATTCTAATAAATGTATTAACCCCTAAAGCTAAGTCTAACCCTAACACTAACACCCCCCTAAGTTAAATATAATTTTTATCTAACGAAATAAATTAACTCTTATTAAATAAATGATTCCTATTTAAAGCTAAATACTTACCTGTAAAATAAATCCTAATATAGCTACAATATAAATTACATTTATATTATAGCTATTTTAGGATTAATATTTATTTTACAGGTAACTTTGTATTTATTTTAACCAGGTACAATAGCTATTAAATAGTTAAGAACTATTTAATAGTTACCTAGTTAAAATAATTACAAATTTACCTGTAAAATAAATCCTAACCTAAGATATAATTAAACCTAACACTACCCTATCAATAAAATAATTAAATAAACTACCTACAATTACCTACAATTAACCTAACACTACACTATCAATAAATTAATTAAACACAATTCCTACAAATAAATACAATTAAATAAACTATCTAAAGTACAAAAAATAAAAAAGAACTAAGTTACAGAAAATAAAAAAATATTTACAAACATAAGAAAAATATTACAACAATTTTAAACTAATTACACCTACTCTAAGCCCCCTAATAAAATAACAAAGACCCCCAAAATAAAAAATTCCCTACCCTATTCTAAATTTAAAAAGTTACAAGCTCTTTTACCTTACCAGCCCTGAACAGGGCCCTTTGCGGGGCATGCCCCAAGAAGTTCAGCTCTTTTGCCTGTAAAAGAAAACATACAATACCCCCCCCCCCAACATTACAACCCACCACCCACATACCCCTAATCTAACCCAAACCCCCCTTAAATAAACCTAACACTAAGCCCCTGATGATCTTCCTACCTTGTCTTCACCATGCCAGGTTCACCGATCCGTCCTGGCTCCAAGATCTTCATCCAACCCAAGCGGGGGCTAGACATCCACTGAAGAAGTCCAGAAGAGGGTCCAAAGTCTTCCTCCTATCCGGCAAGAAGAGGACATCCGGACCGGCAAACATCTTCTCCAAGCGGCATCTTCTATGTTCTTCCATCCGATGACGACCGGCTCCATCTTGAAGACCTCCAGCGCGGATCCATCCTCTTCTTCCGACGACTAGACGACGAATGACGGTTCCTTTAAGGGACGTCATCCAAGATGGCGTCCCTCGAATTCCGATTGGCTGATAGGATTCTATCAGCCAATCGGAATTAAGGTAGGAATTTTCTGATTGGCTGATGGAATCAGCCAATCAGAATCAAGTTCAATCCGATTGGCTGATCCAATCAGCCAATCAGATTGAGCTCGCATTCTATTGGCTGTTCCGATCAGCCAATAGAATGCGAGCTCAATCTGATTGGCTGATTTGATCAGCCAATCGGATTGATCTTGATTCTGATTGGCTGATTCCATCAGCCAATCAGAAAATTCCTACCTTAATTCCGATTGGCTGATAGAATCCTATCAGCCAATCGGAATTCGAGGGACGCCATCTTGGATGACGTCCCTTAAAGGAACCGTCATTCGTCGTCTAGTCGCCGGAAGAAGAGGATGGATCCGCGCTGGAGGTCTTCAAGATGGAGCCGGTCGTCATCGGATGGAAGAACATAGAAGATGCCGCTTGGAGAAGATGTTTGCCGGTCCGGATGTCCTCTTCTTGCCGGATAGGAGGAAGACTTTGGACCCTCTTCTGGACTTCTTCAGTGGATGTCTAGCCCCCGCTTGGGTTGGATGAAGATCTTGGAGCCAGGACGGATCGGTGAACCTGGCATGGTGAAGACAAGGTAGGAAGATCATCAGGGGCTTAGTGTTAGGTTTATTTAAGGGGGGTTTGGGTTAGATTAGGGGTATGTGGGTGGTGGGTTGTAATGTTGGGGGGGGGGTATTGTATGTTTTCTTTTACAGGCAAAAGAGCTGAACTTCTTGGGGCATGCCCCGCAAAGGGCCCTGTTCAGGGCTGGTAAGGTAAAAGAGCTTGTAACTTTTTAAATTTAGAATAGGGTAGGGAATTTTTTATTTTGGGGGTCTTTGTTATTTTATTAGGGGGCTTAGAGTAGGTGTAATTAGTTTAAAATTGTTGTAATATTTTTCTTATGTTTGTAAATATTTTTTTATTTTCTGTAACTTAGTTCTTTTTTATTTTTTGTACTTTAGATAGTTTATTTAATTGTATTTATTTGTAGCAATTGTGTTTAATTAATTTATTGATAGTGTAGTGTTAGGTTAATTGTAGGTAATTGTAGGTAGTTTATTTAATTATTTTATTGATAGGGTAGTGTTAGGTTTAATTATATCTTAGGTTAGGATTTATTTTACAGGTAAATTTGTAATTATTTTAACTAGGTAACTATTAAATAGTTCTTAACTATTTAATAGCTATTGTACCTGGTTAAAATAAATACAAAGTTACCTGTAAAATAAATATTAATCCTAAAATAGCTATAATATAATTATAATTTATATTGTAGCTATATTAGGGTTTATTTTACAGGTAAGTATTTAGCTTTAAATAGGAATCATTTATTTAATAAGAGTTAATTTATTTCGTTAGATAAAAATTATATTTAACTTAGGGGGGTGTTAGTGTTAGGGTTAGACTTAGCTTTAGGGGTTAATACATTTATTAGAATAGCGGTGAGCTCCGGTCGGCAGATTAGGGGTTAATAATTGAAGGTAGGTGTCGGCGATGTTAGGGAGGGCAGATTAGGGGTTAATACTATTTATGATAGGGTTAGTGAGGCGGATTAGGGGTTAATAACTTTATTATAGTAGCGCTCAGGTCCGGTCGGCAGATTAGGGGTTAATAAGTGTAGGTAGGTGTCGGCGACGTTGTGGGGGGCAGATTAGGGGTTAATAAATATAACATAGGGGTCGGCGATGTTAGGGCAGCAGATTAGGGGTACATAGGGATAACGTAGGTGGCGGCGGTTTACGGAGCGGCAGATTAGGGGTTAAAAGTGTAATGCAGGGGTCAGCGATAGCGGGGGCGGCAGATTAGGGGTTAATAAGTGTAAGGCTAGGGGTGTTTAGACTCGGGGTACATGTTAGAGTGTTAGGTGCAGACGTAGGAAGTGTTTCCCCATAGGAAACAATGGGGCTGCGTTAGGAGCTGAACGCTGCTTTTTTGCAGGTGTTAGGTTTTTTTTCAGCTCAAACAGCCCCATTGTTTCCTATGGGAGAATCGTGCACGAGCACGTTTTTGAGGCCGGCCGCGTCCGTAAGCAACTCTGGTATCGAGAGTTGTATTTGCGGTAAAAATGCTCTACGCTCCTTTTTTGGAGCCTAACGCAGCATTTGTTTGAACTCTCGATACCAGAGTTAAATTTATGGTGCGGCCAGAAAAAAACCCGCGGAGCGTTAACAGCCCTTTTACCGCCAAACTCCAAATCTAGCCGTTATTTTGCAATGTGGTTGTTAATTGTTGATACATTTCACAATTTTAATGTCTCTTTAACTAGTTGACTTCAAGTTAGCACTATGGAAAATGTAAATGTATTGTCCCACTACCCTCTATTCCAATCCATCAGAATTCCAGTATGAAGTGTTTTCAAATTCAAAACTTCTCTAATCAATTCAAAAACCTCATGAGAGAGAATTTATTTCAGATACATTTATGGCATTTAATTCCCATACCTTAAACAATTTGACAGCAGTATTTCCATTTACCATTGGAAAAAACAGCTGTAGTTTTAAAAATGTGTCACAGTCTCCATTGAGTGTTAGGATTTGAAATATCACATTCAGTTTTTTAGACATAAATTTGTGGTTACAACAATTGATGTGTTTAAGCGTTTTTATTTAAAAATAATATAAACATCATTTAAAATTATTGGAATTGCCGTGTGTATGTGTACACAACACATATATTTTACTGTCTTTTTTAATAACATTGTATACATGTCAAACACATTTTATTGCGGTCTGTCACCTTACTATCTTTAGTGCGTTTGCTAATTCATTTTTGAATCCTCTTACTTTGCAACAATTGTTATCATCAGATGTGTTTATCTAGCTTCCAGTAGTGCATTGCTGCACTTTCAACAATGGATACCAATATAATGAAACAAATTTTTATAATAGAAGTAAATTGGAAAGTTGTTTAAAAATCGGAATCATGAAAGAAAGAAAAAATATCTCATGTCCCTTTATTGCTAACTGTAATTTCTTATTCTAACAAACCTATGTGATAAAGTGTCCATTACTGTAACATTAAAATATTGTGATCCTCAGCATATTTATAGTGACATAATGAAATCATTTTAGATCTTCTACAAAAACAGTCCTGAGTTATACCCTGCAACACACCTGGCAGATATATTCTCTCACACACATCAAACAGGAATATTTTACATGGAAATGAAGATTAGATATAGCATTTTCCATTTTAGAGGTGATTGGGGTAACTTGCCAATATGGATCAGATTTCCGCAGGATCATCCTGTAATCTGAAACAAAAGTATATGATGGCATCTTTATACAAACAGATGAAATGGCCACAACACTTCACAAGATGTGAAAATACTTAAGATCCAAAATAGCCACGCTCAGAAAGAGCAAAGCCTTAGTATCTGGCTCTTATAGCAGAACAGCTGTGAAGAGAACTGTAGACACATGAACAAAAACAATAACATGATCAGTAGTAACCATGTCCTTATAGTTGTATCCAGCAGTTTAATGACCCTTCAAATAGAAAATGCTGCTCCTATCTTTGTTTAATACTAGTTTGAAATGAAAATATAGGTACATTAAAATGTGAGAAGGGTGTCGTGCTTAATAAAGGCCAGGGAAACCAGGGAAAGGCTGAGGTGCTAAACCATTTATTTTCTTTAGTATAAATATGAGAGAGGTACCAATGGGAGATACTTTGAAACAAACTAGAACAAGCTTATACCATTAACTGTGTTATCTCTAGAGTATTATAGGAACAAATGTATAATATCAAGGTAAATAAATATAAATAACTGGATATTTAAATGGCACTAGACTTTGCAAAACAAAGGAGAAAAATTAGGTGTACTTATAGATAACAAGCTAAAAATGAGTGCAATGCACTTGTATTATAGGAGGCATAGATACAAGGGGAGAAAACATACTTCTGTCACTTGTATAAATCCCTGGTAAGACCTCACCTTGAGTAGGGAGTGAAGTTCTGGAGACAACTTTGCAGAATCAGAAAAAGTTCAAAGAATGGCCACAAAACTAAGGGGAATGTAGGATTTAAACTATGAAGTGAGGTTATCTAAATTGGATCTGTTTAAGGCCTTTGAGAGGTGATATGAAAATTGTATACAAATGTATTCCAGGCCCACATACAGGGTTGGCAGAAATGCTGTTTGTTCAAAGGCATTTGTTTGTGATGCAAAGTCACAATTTTTGACTATAGGAATGGAGATTTTATTTCCAAAAATGGAAACCTTTTTTCACAGTAAGAGCAAATCAAATTGTGACATGTTTTGCCTAAGAAGGTAGTGACTGCCAATACCTTAGAGAAATTTAAAAATGGCTTATATATATATTTATGGCTACAAACAGAATTCAGGGATTTGATTGCTTTAGTTAAATGGATCATCTTTCTAATTATTTAAGGTAAGTTCAATTGTCAGCTTCTTTAATGTAAATCAGGTCGTCTCTGTAAAAGTTGAACTCTGACTTCTGTCTTCTTTCAAACTCATCTACTATGTTATTATATTTACATATATCTGTCCATAATTGTGCTCAGCAAAGGAGATAAGATCAAATATTGAAAAACAATAGAAGTTTAGTTACAATAACAGCAGGAAGCCTTGTCTGGATTGAATCATCTAAGTAAGACAAGCATTGATGGTGGTGGTGGTGGTGGGGGGGGGGAACTGAAGCATTCTAAAAAATATTATGTTAATTTATTTCAACACTAGATAAACTAATTGCAAGATATTTTATGTCCCTTTAATCAGCAGAAACACACAAAAATATTCCTTATCAATTGTTCTAATATTTCATTATGAAGATTTTTTATTTGTACAGAGTATTTAGGTTGTTATTTAGTTTATCTTTCTTTAGTCTTAAGCTACTGCAGTTTTGCTGCAGGAGATTGTGGAATGAATATGTAAGTGACTATTGCTATCTACCCCTCCTTCTTGAGCCTAACACGTCATAAAATGCAGACTCTAAGACCTTGATATTTGTTTTCTAAATCCCTTGCTTGGCGCACAGCTCACCAATTATAGACTCGTCTAAATATATGTTTATTTCTCATGTAGTGCCTTTTAATGGTGATTTTGTCACTATTGATTATTTGTGCGAATATTATGCCTTAAAGGGGCACCATTAAACAAAACATTGAATTTCCTCATAAAATATGTATAATTAAGGCAGGTAAAACAATATTGCAATTTGTATTCATTATCTAATTGGTCTGTTTTTTGTTATTAAATCCCCCTCTAACTACAGTTTTAGTGCAAATCTTCTCACATAGGCTGCAGTGCCTCCATAATAATTAAATATGGAGAAATATACTGATCCTGCAATATACTGATCCTGCAATTGGTTAGCTGAGGGTACAAGCTAATTTACATAGGCCCATAACTGGCCACAACAAAGACCGGGAATATGGATTCCACCAGGAATTTTAAGACTTATCACTGAACTGCTCTTGATTTGCAAAACCTTATAAATTGTGCTAAAAACATGTATTAAATCGTTTTAAAACATTTATTTTGCAATGTGGTTGTTAATTGTTGATACATTTCACAATTTTAATGTCTCTTTAACTAGTTGACTTCAAGTTAGCACTATGGAAAATGTAAATGTATTGTCCCACTACCCTCTATTCCAATCCATCAGAATTCCAGTATGAAGTGTTTTCACATTCAAAACTTCTCTAATCAATTCAAAAACCTCATGAGAGAGAATTTATTTCAGATACATTTATGGCATTTAATTCCCATACCTTAAACAATTTGACAGCAGTATTTCCATTTACCATTGGAAAAAACAGCTGTAGTTTTAAAAATGTGTCACAGTCTCCATTGAGTGTTAGGATTTGAAATATCACATTCAGTTTTTTAGACATAAATTTGTGGTTACAACAATTGGTGTGTTTAAGCGTTTTTATTTAAAAATAATATAAACATCATTTAAAATTATTGGAATTGCCGTGTGTATGTGTACACAACACATATATTTTACTGTCTTTTTTAATAACATCGTATACATGTCAAACACATTTTATTGCGGTCTGTCACCTTACTATCTTTAGTGCGTTTGCTAATTCATTTTTGAATCCTCTTACCTTGCAACAATTGTTATCATGCTTGTAAATTTAATTTTATTAAAATGTTACACATATGCATTCTGTTGAAAATGAGTAGACCTGTGCATCGTTAAAATTCACAAAACAAAGATCAAACAAAAAAAGGTAAACTACCTATAGCACTAATCCTGACTCTTCTTCACAGAGCCCAGGGCCATGTTAATAGAAAGCTTAGCGATGCTCTAAGCCTCCTATTAGTGTTGCCCATATGATGAAGGGTCAGTGTAACACACAGTCTCTCTTCTCAGTGAGGTTCAGATCCCTATAGGAATTAAATGGTATTGCATGTTACTTTACCAGACTGATTTATGAGACCAAGGGCGCGATCCGATATAGATCGTAGTTTTGGTGCAAGCGAGGGAACCCGCGTCGCCCGCAGTTTCAGCTCGCAACTCGAGCTATCCCATATATGTCGCCGTCAGATGCTAACGTGCCGTAAATCGGATAAACCAGCGATGTCCAGAAATCTGCGCAAGTACAAATTTCTGGCGTCGCCAGTGACTTGCGGCACGTTAGAAACTGCCGGCGCCTACAAAACCTGACTAAAGTTTAAATCACCGCACTGTCTAACACGCCTCCCTAACATAGCCCGACAAGTGTAACAGTCACGCCTCCCTAACATAGCCCGACACGTCTAACCCTCTATCCGCTATCCCCCCTCACTAGCCTAACAATAAAATATGTATTAACCCCTAAACCGCCGTTCCCGGAGCCCGCCGCTACCTAATAAAGTTATTAACCCCTAAACCGCCACCAGCTATATTAAATCTATAACCCCCTAAAGTGAGCCCCTAACACCACCGCTATCTACCTTACCTATCCCCTAAAGTGAGCCCCTACCCCGCCGCTATCTATTTTAAAATTATTAACCCCTAATCTAATCCCCCTACCCCGCCGCCATCTATATTAAATTATTTAACCCCTAAAATACTAAACTATCCCTACCACTAAACCTAAGTCTAACCCTACAAATAGCCCTGAAAAGGGCTTTTTGCGTGGCATTGCCCCAAAGTAACAGCTCTTTTGCCAGCCCTTAAAAGGGCTTTTGGCGGGGCTTTGTCACAAAGTAAACTGCTCTTTTGCCTACAATCTACATCCCCCTACACCGCGGCCACCTATAATAAATGTATTAACCCCTAATCTAATCCCCCTACACCGCCGCAAGCTATATTAACTATATTAACCCTAATTATATTAGGGTTAATATAGTTAATATATTATATATATTAACTATATTAACCCTAATTATATTAGGGTTAATATAGTTAATATCGTTATTATATTATATATATATTAAGTATAATAACCCTATCTAACTCTAACATCCTAACTAAACTCTTATTAAAATAAATCTAATATTAATATTATTAATTAAAATATTCCTATTTAAATCTAAATACTTACCTATAAAATAAACCCTAAGATAGCTACAATGTAATAAATAATTACATTATAGCTATGTTAGGGTTTATATTTATTTTACAGGTAAATTGTTAATTATTTTAACTAGGTATAATAGCTATTAAATAGTTATTACCTATTTAATAGCTACCTAGTTAAAATAATTACCCAATTACCTGTAAAATAAATCCTAACCTAAGTTACAAATACACCTACACTATCAATAAATTAAAGAAACTACAAATATCTATCTAAAAATACAATTAAATAAACTAAACTAAATTACAAAAAAAAAACCCACTAAATTACAAAAAATAAAAAAAAGATTACAAGATTTTTAAGCTAATTACACCTATTCTAAGCCCCCTAATAAAATAATAAAGCCCCCCAAAATAAAAAAATTCCCTACCCTATTCTAAATTAAAAAAAGTTCAAAGCTCTTTTACCTTATCAGCCCTTAAAAGGGCCTTTTGGGGGGCATGCCCCAAAGAAAACTGCTCTTTTGCCTGCAAAAAAAAAAACACAATACCACCCCCCAACATTACAACCCACCACCCACATACCCCTAATCTAACCCAAACCCCCCTTAAATAAACCTAACACTACCCCCCTGAAGATCTCCCTACCTTGTATTCACCCAGCTGGGCCGAACTCCTCATCCGATCTGAGCGATGTGTTCCAGCAAGCGGCAGTGAAGTCTTGAATCAGCCAATCAGATTCAAGTTCAATCCGATTGGCTGAACCAATCAGCCAATCGGATTGAACTTGAATCTGATTGGCTGATTCAATCAGCCAATCAGATTTTTCTACCTTAATTCCGATTGGCTGATAGAATCCTATCAGCCAATCGCAATTCGGTGGACGCCATCTTGGATGACGTCATTTAAAGGAACCTCATTCGTCGGGAAGTCGTCGTGCCGGATGGATGCTCCGCGGCGGAGCAGCGAACAAAGAAGATTGAAGATGCCAATTTGCTTGAAGACATCGCCGATGGAAGAAGACTCTCTGCCGCTTGCTTCAAGACATCGCCCGGATGGAAGAAGACTCTCTGCCGCTTGCTTCAAGACATCGCCCGGATGGAAGAAGACTTCACCGCCGCTTGCTGGAACACATCGCTCGGATCGGATTTTTACTATAAAAAAAATATAAAATATGAGGAAAAAATGCACTTTTTCTAACTTTGAGCCCCAAAATCTCTTACACATCTACAACCACCATAAAATACCAATGCTAAACAGTTTCTAAATTTTGTCCTGAGTTTATAAATAATTAATGTTTACATGTTCTTTGCTTTTTTTGCAAGTTATAGGGCAATAAGTACAAGTAGCACTTTGCTATTTCAAAACCATGTTTTTTCAAAATTGGCGATAGTTACATTGTAAAACCAATATCTGTCAGGAATCCCTGAATAACCCTTCAAATGTATATATATTTTTTAAAAGAAGACAACCTAAGGTATTAAACTTGGGGTATTTTGACTTTTTTCATGCAACCATTTTACCACCAATCTATGCCAAAGTTTGGGGGGGAAAAAAAATAATTATATTTTTTGACAAAATAGCAATTTAAGAATACATTTACTGATAATGTTAAGGGTTACTGCCAAATAACACCCTAATATGTCTTCAGAAGCATCTCCTGGGTACAGTGATACCACCCATGTATAGGTGTGTCGGGTTCTCTGGGGGCTAAAAGGCGTTATTTTTAGGAAGCGCATTCCAGTTTTTCAACTTGGAATTTTCAAATCGGTCATTATGCACCCATGTCCTATTTGGGACATTTCTGAAGCCGGCCAATGAAATTTACCCCCATAAAACCATATATTTTTGAGAAGTAGACCCCCTAGGGTATTTGAAATGCTGGTATTTTCACACTTTCCATGAACTTATTTAACCACCAGTCTTTGTCAAACTTTTGGGTAGTCATTTTTTTGTTTTATTTTTCACACACATTGTACTTTAGGCATGGATTCTCAGTTCCTGTTATGTGTTACTGCCAAAAAACACCTCAATATGTGTTCAACAACATCTCTTGAGTACAGTGATACCACCCATGTATAGGTGTGTCGGGTTCCCTGGGGGCTAGAAGGCCTTATTTTTAGGAAGCGCATTCCAGTTTTTCAACTTGGAATTTTCACATCGGTCATAATGCACCCATGTCCTATTTGGGACATTTCTGAAGCCGGCCAATGAAATTTACCCTCATAAAACCATATATTTTTGAGAAGTAGACCCCCTAGGGTATTTGAAATGCTGGTAATTTCACACTTTCCATGAACTTATTTAGCCACCAGTCTTTGTCAAACTTTTGGGTAGTCATTTTTTTTTTTTTTTTTTCACACACATTGTAGTTTAGGCATGGATTCTCAGTTCCTGTTATGTGTTACTGCCAAAAAACACCTCAATATGTGTTCAACAACATCTCCTGAGTACAGTGATACCACCCACGTATAGGTGTATTGGGTTCTCTGGGGGCTAAAAGGCCTTATTTTTAGGAAACGCATTCCATTTTTTACACTTCCCATTTTCACATCCCAAGCACCCATGTTCTATTTAAGACATTTCTGAAGCCGGCCAATGTAATTTACCCCCATCAAACCATATATTTTTGAAAAGTAGACATCCTAGGGTATTTCAAATGCAGGTATTTTAACACTTTCCATACACTAATTCAACCACTAGTCTTTGTCAAACTATTGGGCATTAATTTTTTTGTGTTATTTTTCACATACATTGTACTTTAGACATGGATTCCCAGCTCCTGTTATGTGTTACTACCAAAGAAGACACCAATATGTGGTCACCAACATCTCCTGATTTCACCACCTATGCATAGGTTTGGTGACTTGTTTGGGCAGTGCAATGCCAAATGTCTGACATATGTTTGTGATTTTTTTTCACATTTAACATATTTTCTTTGCCTATCGTCTTTTTTGGGGGTCTTTTAACATACCCCAATTTATTTGTTTTCCATAAATGTGATTATATTTAAAAAGTTGACACCCCAAGGTATTATACATGGAGTGGTTTGATGACTTTGATGCAACCGTTTTAGCCCAAAAAATTGGAGAAAATATATGGTGGTAATTTTTCAATTTTCATTGTTACAGACACATTGCTTTTTTACTATGATTTAGGAGAGACTGTTGTAAGTTATTGCAAAAGAATACTTCAGGTTGTTTTCTGCAAGGCACCCTGAGTACACCTATGCCCCCCATGCATAGGTTTTCCAGGATTTTGGGAAGGTTATGTTACAATTTTATGACTTGTGATTTTAGTTATTAAAAATGAGAGTATTTCTTCTGATAGGCCTATCTTTAGTTTGGGGCCTATCGCATACCCCACTTTTATTTATTGCATTCAAAGTGTATATTTTTTAAATGTTGACACCCCAAGGTATTGTATATTGTGTGCTTTGATGCCTTTGAAGCAACCGTTTTAGCCCAAAAAATTGGAGAAAGTGTATGGTGGTAATTTTTCAATTTTCATTTTTACAGACACATTGCTTTTTGACTATGAATTGGGAGAGACTGTTGTAAGTTATTACAAAAACAAACTTCAGGTTGTTTTCTGCAAGGCACCCTGAGAACACCTATGTCCCCCATGCATAGGTTTGACAGGGGGTTTGGTTAAAAAAAAACAGGCACAATTTTAGAAAAAAATAGAGTAGTGAAATGTAAAAATCTGGCACAGTAAAAGTAAAAAAAACAAAAAAACATCTAACAGTAAACATAACCAAAAAAAAATAATATATATATATAACAGCAAATGTATTTATTTTTTTAAAAATTGACCATTGTATGGTACCGCTTGAAGCAGTCCCCAATGCAGAGTGCAGGCTGTCCAGGGCAATCAGGACAGTGATATATGGTGTCCCTTCTCTTCCCCCTCTTGGTACAGACTCTGCATTTTTTTTTGTGGTTTCTGCTTTGCGGCAGTAGGGGGGATTTTAAAAATAAAATGGGTAGCCCCAACTCTGCTCTCTCCCATCACCGCCTGAGGAGCAGGTGCATCATGGTACAAAATCCCTGTAATAATCTGCAGCTGAAACTGTAAAAAAGTATTTTTAACTCTGGGGTTTGCTTTTTTGAACAACAAAAAAGTGTTGTGGGTTGCAATCTGCATTAGGTAAATTGCAACCTTTTTGTACCAGGCCCTTGTCTTCCGCATAATTAGGTAGGGCTGCAGCAGCTGATCAGCCAGATCAACCCCACCCATATGCCGGTTATAAGACTTGATGCACACTGGCTTCCTTATGATCTCAGCTCTGCCACGTACAGAAACCGCCACCGTCCTCTCTGTGTGGATGGTGGTAAGAAGGTATACATCCTTCTTGTCTCTGTACTTAAGTGCCAACAGCTCCTCTTGGCGCAGAGCTGAGGTCTCCCCCCTTCGTAGCCGGGTGCGTACAAGTTGTCCTGGGAAACCTGCGCGGTTCTTTTTAATTGTACCGCAAGCTACTGTATCAAAGCAATTCAGTAGCTTGAACAAAAGGATACTTGTATAAAAATTGTCTAAGTGCAAGTGATACCCTTTGTTCATTAGGGGTAATATCAGGTCCCAGACAATCTTGCCAGTGGTTTCCATATGTTCTGGGCAACCTGGAGGGTCAAGGTGGCTGTCCTTTCCCTCATACACCCGGAAGGCCTGAGTATACCCAGTCTCGCTGTCACAGAGCTTATACACCTTTACCCCATATCTGGAGCGTTTGGAAGGAATATACTGCTTGAATCCCAGCCTTCCCTTATACTTCATTAGGGATTCATCAACGCATATATTCCTTCCAGGTGTATAAGCCTCTGCAAACCTGGCAGAAAAGTGGGTTATCAGGGCCTGTCAAAGTGGGGATGCTCCCTAGGGGGGCACAGGCTGTTGTCGCTGAAGTGCATGAAATGCAGAATCATTTCATACCTCTTCCTCAACATAGTCTGGGAGAAAATGGGGGTAGAGCAGATGGGGCTACTACTCCAGTAGGAGCGAATGGAGGGTTTCTTTATGATGCCCATCAGCATAGTCAATGCCCAGAATTTTTTTAATTCTGGCACATTGATGGGGGCCCATTGCTGCCTTGCCAAATATGTTCCAGGCTTTGCAGCACGGAACTGATGGGCATATAAATTAGTTTGGGCGACAATGTTCCCCAATATATCATCGCCCAGAAACACTTCCAGAAACTGCTGGGGGCTAAAACCTGCCACATCTATATTTATGCCAGCATTTGCTGTGAAGGGTGGGATATTTGGCCTCTGGAGATGAGGCGTTACCCACTCTTCAGCAGCAATGGCAGCAACACGCCTCCTTCTGGCAGGGGGGCTAGCAGTGGGGCTGGCAGGGGGGGTAGCAGGGGGGCTAGCAGCCACAGATACATCACTATCAGTTGAGACTGCATCTAGTGATTGGGGTCTGAGTCAGACATAGAGGCATCTGATTCTGACACAAGGATGGCATACGCCTCCTCAGCACTATATCTTTTCTGTGACATTTTTGTATCTGTCACAGAAAACAATTACTAAAAAAAAATTAAATTAATTAACTAAATTAATTAAATAAATTAACTAGCAAAAAAGTACAGCTATGCTACTGCCAGTGATTTATAGCGATCACTGGCAAGCTAGGGGTTAATGGCTCTGAAAATTAAATTATATTAACTAAATGGTTCTGAAAAGAGCCTTTGGATTTTTAAAAAATTACAACAACAAAATTAACCCCTAAAAAAATGCACAGACAGCAAAAAAGTACAGCTATGCAACTGCCAGTGATTTATAGCGATCACTGGCAAGCTAGGGGTTAATGGCTCTGAAAATTAAATTAAATTAACTAAATGTTTCTGAAAAGAGCCTTTGGGTTTTTTAAAAATTACAACAACAAAATTAACCCCTAAAAAAATGCACAGACAGCAAAAAAGTACAGCTATGCAACTGCCAGTGATTTATAGCGATCAGTGGCAAGCTAGGGGTTAATGGCTCTGAAAATTAAATTAAATTAACTAAATGTTTCTGAAAAAAGCCTTTGGGTTTTTAAAAAATTACAACAACAAAATTAACCCCTAAAAAAATGCACAGACAGCAAAATGCAGCAAAAAAAAGTGCACCTATGCTACTGCCAGTGATTTATCTATATTTTTTAACAAATAAAAGAAATAAATCTCTCTCTCTGCTAAATACAGGTCTCTCTCTCTCTCCAACAAAATGGCAAGTGAGGAGAGGGAGGGAGATCCACACTGATCATAGTCAATATTTACAAATATTGACATGATCAGACAAATGGGGTATTTTATTATTATTATTTTTTTTTTGGGTGGGAGGCTCAGATTGGGTGACCCTAGCTTGCCCCTATGATGATGCAGGCTAGGGACACCCCCAGAGGCCCCATGATGCACTGGGCATCGCCATCTTGGATGCCTAGTGAAGGGGGAGGGGGGGCTATTTGGGCTTTTTTTTTATTTTATCCGTTTTTTTTTTTTTTATTTTATTTATTATTTTATAACTAACTAAGTGCCTTGACCCACCGAGGCACTTAGCACACAAGCAGAGCATCAGAAGCGTGTCCGATCGCTTCTGATGCTCTGAAACACTGCCGGGCTCCACGTGGAGCAAAACCGGAAGTGATCACTCGTGGGGGAGTGATCAATCTGGTCCCGGCACTCGGCAACAGTATTGCAGGATGCCTAGACATCAAGGCAAGCCTGCAATACTGTTAGAGCAGCTGGAAGCGATTTCGATCGCTTCCAGTGCTCTGTTTAACCGATGACGTATGCCATACGTCCTCGGTCGTTAAGTGCTTTTTTTTTGAGGACGTATGGCATACGTCGTTGGTCGTTAAGGGGTTAAGGTAGAATGATAAGAGTTATAGGTAGACTCTGCCAATGGAAGTAAGGAAGTTTTCTTGCTGAAGGGTGAAATAACAGTGTATGTATTCTTCTAACCACTGATTGGTTCTCTCAGTTTGTCCATTAGTCTGCGGGTTAAAAGCGGTACTTAATCTTTATTCAATTTTCAAAGGTGAGCACAATTGACGCCAAAGTTTAGATGTGAACTATGTTCCACAATTTGTCGTCAGGGGTGAAACTATCAGTGGTGCAGAGATTGCAGTTGCGACCGGGCCCGGCGAGTCCAACCCTGGGGGGGGGGGCACAACAAAAAAAAATTTAAAACTTTTTACTTTTTTTTTCCAACAAACATTTTTTTTCCAGTATTTTTTTTCAGTGGCTGCGTGCCTGCCTGCATAATTGTAACAGTTTTAAATCAGAGCGTTGCCGCAGGTTACCATGGCAATGCTCTGAAACATTTGCTGGCTGCTGACTGAGCGGGAAAGAAGGAGGCTTTGACTCTGCAAGGCAGGAGATGTCAGAATGCAGCCAGTAACCCAGAGTACAGGTCAGCTGCTTGTTCTGTTGGGGCCTGTGTTAAAAGTAATTTTTCTCCTTAGCTGTTGTAGCTGTAGATTCTCCTCTCAAACTGGCTAACTCCCCTGTCAAACGGAGCCGTTAAAGGGACAGTAAACCTTAAAAAGAATGTTATATAATTCTGCACATAGTGCAGAATTATATAACATTACATTAGCCAAACTTTTTAAAACATAATATTTCCTTTTTATTTTGGAAAAATATCGCTGTTTTACAGACCCGCTCTCTGTACTCTGCTGAGCGGGTCTGTTGTTTTTACTGAGCGCATCGGGCCAGCTGTATAGTCACAGCCTGGCCCGACCACGCCATAAGACACAGTGCAGCTCGCTCCCGCTGTCAGACAGAGCAGGAGCGAGCTGCACTGTGTCTAATGGCGCGGTCGGGCCGGGCTGTGACTATACAGCTGGCCCGATGCGCTCAGTAAAAACAACAGACCCGCTCAGCAGAGTACAGAGAGCGGGTCTGTAAAACAGCGATAAGGTTTACTGTCCCTTTAAGACAGCAGTGGGGGTTGGGCTGATCATGCCTGATAGCATAGAGAAGACAACGAAGAAAGGTTTGTAACCCTGTTTATTTGCAACTTGCAGTGTTTTTAGGCTGCTGGTTTATGGCTGTCACACACACTTGACTTGATATTACCATGACGTTCAAGGAACGAATACAAGGGAATGTTATGTTAACATTTTATGACTAGCACAACCTCTCCCAGCAAAGCAGTGCTGTCAATTAATTTGAAGAGGTTGACTATTTAACTGATTGATGAGAATGATGCTCTTTGCCACGCTCAGTCTAGTTAGTAACCAGAGAGGAGTTACTTTGACAGTCGTGGGGGCCTAACAGTAACCATCTGCTGCTAGTCTGATAAGGTCCCAGTTCTTTGCTAAAGTTCTTCCCTTTGATCTCTATGGTCTGGTTCCTGAATTGTCAGGGAACTGGTTCTCTACTAAAGTGCAGCTCTACAGTATTTCCCAAGGTCCCTGTAGTGTCAGTCTGGCAGGGACCATTTTCTTTCCTAGGGGTATTGCAGTGGGATAATCCAGTGGTGACTGGGCTGAGGGACAATTGCTGGGTGTATGTGACCCCACCAACAGTTTTCATCCTAGCACTGCTGGAATATTTATTACTTGCAGTTTATCAGATACAACTACATGGTCTGCACCTACTTAAGTGCAGTCCCTTCCCTCCCCCCTCTCTCTGCCCCTGACAGTTTATTTGAGATAAAACACTGCACAGCTCAGTCCACATAAATCAATAAACAAAGTCAAGAGGGGTAAGAAGCCAGTGCACTAAGTATGCTTTGGTTGTTTGTTGTTAAGAGGAAACTGTTACTGCAAAAAAAAAAAAAAAGGCTTTTCAACATTAATTACTATTTGAGGGATGTCTTGCTTATTTTCATTTCACTAAACATGTATATTTTTTTTGTCATTTTTTTTTATTTCAGGGAATACTACAGGTCCCTGGTGCTTCTGTTCTGAATTGATGCATTTATATTCTAAATGTACTTGTGCAGTTTACGTCCAATCTCTACTGTATCTGACATCTTTCTAAGCCCACCTTTTTTTTCCTGGGCTTCATTCCACTGCAGTGTTAGTTTAGTGAAGAGTGGTGTAAATTAAAATTGCTGGTGTGTGTTTGTAACTATATGTGTGAAAGTGTGTGTATGTGGCACTATCTGTATGTTAGGCAGTCTGTGTATGTCTGACTAAATGTCTGTGTGACAGTGTGTGTTACTGTGTATGTGGCACTATCTGTATGTGAGGCAGTCTGTTTATGTCTGACTAAATAATGTCTGTGTGACAGGAGGTACAGATCTCACAATTTTGTACATGTTTTATTGTGTATTTAGTCATATCAGGCCACCAGAAAGATCTTTTCAGATGTTTGACAGTTCTCTAGAGTGCAGAATGACCTGCCAAGGTTGATATGTGTACTATGTTTAGTAGTGATTGCCTTAAGCTGGGTGGAATATAGAGTTTGTCTTCATAATAATAGATACCATCTGAATGTAGGTTAAGGTTGTAATTTGATTTGGTGGTATCTGAACCTTTTTATTTTTTAATGAGATGAGAAATAGTAGAAGTAAAACCAAGGAATTGTTTAGTAGGAATATCAGTACCTTGGAATTGATTGACGTCTGGTTTGGGAAAACTTCTTGATAAGGCATCAGCCTTAGCATTTTTATTGGCAGGTCTGTAGGTTATTAGGTAAATAAATCTGGAGAAAAACAAATTTCATCTAACCTGTCAGGCAGTTAAAGTTTGTTTTTAAATGCTGCAAAAGTTTGTGTTCAGTGTAGATTAAAATTGGGAGTTTATTACCTTCCAAGAGGTGTCTTCAATGTTCCAGAGCCCTTTTCATGGCCAGTAATTCCTTTTAACTATGTGATAGCTCAATTTGGCTGTAGACATCAACCTAGAATAGAAGGCGATAGCATGTAGTCAATCTTTCAGAGAATTCCTTTGGGATAGTACATCTCCTATCACATAATCTGAGGCATTCACTTTGAGAACATATTGGAGTTTGGGGTTTGAGAACGTCAATAAAGGAGCTTTAGTGGAAAAAAATTTTAAGGGTAGGAAAACTCATTCAGCTTCTGTTGTCCAATAAAAAGAAGAGTTTAACTTGGTTTAATCAGTTAATGGTTTTGCTATGGTGGCAAACATTTGATAAACTTTCTATAAAAATTTGTAATGCCTAAAAATTTTTGAACCTCTTTATTGTTTTTTTGTGGTTGGCCAGTCGTTCATGGCTTTTGCATTATTCTCTTCCATATGTATACCATTAGGTGTTATGTGGTATCCTAGGAAAGTGATATCAGTAGTGTGGAAAGTGAATTTTTTTACTTTAGCATCCAAGTGATGGGAATGTAATCTGGACAGAACAGAACAGTTCTTACATGTTTTATATGTTCACTAAGGCTAGTGGAAATTATGAGAATGTCATCTAGGTATATGACAATGCAAATGTCCAAGAGGTCACGAAAGATGTCATTTATGAACCTCTGGAAAGTAGCAGGTGCATTGCATAACTTGAATGGCATGACCATATACTAAAATAAACCGTACAGAGTATGGAATGCTGTAAGCCACTCAACTCCTGAACGTATCTTGATGAGGTTATAAGCTCCATGTAAGTTGAGTTTAGCGAAAATGGTCACACCTTGTAACCTCTCAATAAGCTCAGGAATGAGGGGAAGAGAATAGAGGTTCTTTATTGTCCTCTTATTAAATTTCCTGTAATCTACTATTGGTCTTAGTGTTTGGTATTTTTTCTTAACAAAAAATACACCTGCGGCAGCAGGAGAAGTTGAGGGTTGAATAAAGCCTTTTCTGTAGACTATTGTTAATGTAAGTCTTCAACTCCTGAAGTTCTGGTTCTGACAAAGGGAAAATGTGGCCATAGGTAATATCAGAGCCAGGGATGAGCTCAATAGGGCAATCACAGACCCTGCGAGGGGAAAGGGTCTCTGCTTCTTTTTTAATCAAAAACATGTTTGAAATTAGTATAATAAGAAGGTAGTGGAAACTCAGTAATATGTAAGAGTGGAAGAGAAGGAAAACAAGTGTTTTTACAGAATTATGATTGAAAATGTATTTTAATATCAGACCAGTGAATGGAAGGTTGATGTTGGTGGAGCTAATGTAAACCTAATACTATGAGAAATATAGGAGAAGAAATAACATAATTTTTTTTATTGGCGATGGTTATTATGTGTGACAACCAGTAAAGGAATAGTTTGATGCGTAATAGGTCCTGTAGCTAATTGTTTGCCATCAATGAGACGCACAAAAACAGGTTTGTTTTTTTCAACAAATGGAGTTTTATTATTTTGAATAATAGTGTGATCCAAATAGTTTGCTTAGGCTCCGAGTCCTGAATCAGTGGCCGCATCAAGCTTGAGGTGGTGGTGGTCCCACTGTACAGGATAACGTGTTTTGCTGTATTCTGCCAAAGAGCTGTGAGGCTGTGTCAGCTAGCGTGTCTCTCAGGTGACGTCACCAACAGAGGCGGAATTAGGTGGAGCAGAGAGAATACTGGGACCACTGGAAAAGTTCTGGAAAAGTATTCAGAGAAAACGTCTTCATCATAATCCGGAGAGAGTAAGAAGGAAATCCTAAACGGATAAGGTTTGAGATAGCTTGTGAATTTAGGCCAGAAAAGTCTAATTTAGAAAAGGGCAATGACTGATCAAAAGACCAGCTACTGACAACAATTGCCAAGCAACGTTGTATAGTGTAAGTTGCCATTATATTGGTTTCTGGTGTGTAAAGGGAGACACCTTCTAACAGGACCAGGACCATACAAAATAAGATAAGCAAATGTTAGTCAGATTAGTGCGACTTTCCAGCATGCTGTAGGTAAAGTATTTTACTAAAATACTTACCATTAGCGCACTGGGGAGCCGTGCTAATCCCAACTGTTCTTTACAGACCACTGGGAAACCACGCTAATTCTGACTCTTCACAGAGCCTAGGGACACACTAATAAGAGGCTTAGCACACTGAGGAGCCACACTTATCCTGACTCTTCTTCACAGAGCCCAGGTCCACGCAAATAGGAGGCTTAGCACACTGAGGAACCACGCTAATCCTGACTCTTCCTCACAGAGCCCAGGGCCATGCTAATAGGAGGTTTAGCACACTGAGGAGCCACACTAATCCTGACTCTTCCTCTCCGAGCCCAGGGCCATGCTAATAGGAGGCTTAGGACACTGAGGAGCCACGCTAATTCTGACTCATCTTCACATAACCCAGGGCCATGTTAATAGGAGGCTTAGCAGTGCTCTAAACAACCTATTATTGTGACCGTGGGCTCTGTGAAGAAGGGTCAGATTATTATGGCTCCCCAGTGCACTATAGGTAAAGTATTTTATTTATTAAAATACTTCCCTATAGCACTTGGGTGCCGTGCTAAAAAATATTTCATATTCTCTAACAAGAGGTGTGATATTTTTTTAAAAAAATTGTGCTAGTCCTGATTTGGGGAGTATATGTTCATCATGGTAATAGGTCGTCCATACAGTAATCCTATTAGGAGGAGATATCTGCCTTCAGGATCTTTTATAATGTGGTGGGGTTGAAAAGGGATAGAGGGTATGCCGGAGGATGCTTAGACCACTGTTGTCTGACCATTTTGGTTTTCTGCCTTTCCGAAAGTGTGTTTCTTTTATGAATAAAATAGTGTTATTTAGTTTGGTCAGTTCTCTAAGTGTCATGGATCTCTTTTCAGGGCTGTTTAGACCTTTAACGTTAATGGTAGTAAAGTTAATAGTGTTAGTAACGTTTCAGAGCTAAGGAGGAAGGGGGGAAAAAGAAAAAGGGGAGTGGGGGAGAAGATTTAGCTGCGGATTAGGAGGGAGTATCTCTAGGTTGGGGAAAGGTTGTGATGGGTAAGGGATGGGGGTAATATGAGGTAGTGAACTATGTATGTATTGAGAGCTAGTAGACTATCACTAGCTGGGTTGTTGTGCTAGGTAGTATTAAGGGGAAGTGCAGGGAAATATGAACAAAAATGTATCTCTACACTATGGATGTAAAGTAAACTAAAAAGTTGAGGGGTAGTGGCCCCGCGATGATGTTAGGCATTAGAATGATGTGTAGTATTGTTGACAGAGCGTCGGTAGAAGTTGTTCATACCTTTACGGGTGGCTCAGTTCCAGGAGTATGTTTTATATGTCTATGATGCTTTAGTTCGGTATTTTTTCTGTGGTTCATCTGTTAGGTGTCTATGAATGTCTTCACTCACAACAGGTCAGCGAAAAAAGAAGTCCAGCACAAGAAGAGGGGTACTGGTGTCTTGCATTATGCTTGCTTGTGTTTTAACAGTTTTAACTATAATTAAACTATACATCCATTTTAAATTAATGTCATTTTTATCTATAAGTTTGTATTAGCCAGGTTGGGGATACCTAAGGGGGGAGGTGGAAGAGGTAAGCGGGTGAGTGAGGAAAAGAGTGAAGTGAGAAAGGGGAAAAAAAGAGGGGGGGAGTCTGGAAGGGAGGGAAGTGATGATTTTCGTGGTTGTTATGTAGGGAGCAAATGTTGTGCAATAAGCTAATGGGATTTCTGGTAAGAATGAGTGGTAGGGTGTGTGCTGAGTTTATTCCATGTGTTTATCATTTCAAAGTGTATGTCTACTCTGTTAGTTTTCATAAGTGGTATTTTTCCAGTCTCCGTAACTCGTCCACCTGGTTTGTCCAATCTTGGATAATGGGTATTTTCTCAGTTTTCCATAGCTTGGGTATTCATTTTTTTTTTGCACTGTTAATTATAAGAAGGAGCAATTTTCTTTTTATTATGTTTTGTTTTTTTGGTAGGGACAAAAACAGTAGTATTTGGGGGTTACCTTAATTTCTGTGTCAAGGACCTTTGACATTGTTTTGGCGATCGTGTCCCAGAAGTTGTGTAGTTTTGGGCACATCCACTAGATGTGGAGCATTGTAACTTCTTGATTACATGCCCTCCAGCACATGTTGCTGAGGCGGGGGTTACATTTTTGAAGTTGCAATGGTGTAAGATACCATCTTCTTATTAACTTAAAATGTACCTCCTGTATATGTGTTGATGTGGATGCCTGTTTTGCTATTTGGAATGATTTAAGCCATTTTTTTGCTATGTATGTCTTCACTAATTTCCCTATTCTATGCTTCTGCGTAGGTGGGGATTTTTCTGTCATCTGGTAGTGATAATAATTTGTAAATTTTTTAAATGGTGTGTCTAGGGGGTTGCATGAGCATACACAAATGTTCATCTTGGTTTTGTGATTGCGGGTTGTGATATAGTGCATTAATTGGTTCCGTGTTAGCTATGTTTTAAATAGCTTTTTGTCCCATTCCGGTAATTTGGTTAGTGAGTTCTATAGCATAGTGTATCACACCTTCTCTTAGGCTGTACAAGTTTGGGGTTTCTTAGTGTTGGTGGATTTCTGGGTTCTCCCTTATGGGGAGTAGGGGGGGATATGTTGCTGAGATGTGTGTGTTTGTGTTTAATATTTTATCCCAGGTGTGGAACACTACATTCATCAGTAGATATTGAGATATTATTGGTGGTCAGTTATGCTGGGTTAGCCAAGCCAATGCTCCAATGTTTCCTCTGTTTAGGATATGGGTGTCTAGACATACCCACACTTTTTGGTCTGAATTATGGCTCCATTCAACTAACCTTTGGAGTTGTACCGCGTGCCTGTAGTGTTCTAAATCTGGCACAACCCACTCTTCTCTCTGGGTAAATACATTGTTCATCTGCAGACTCAGATTTTCTTCCTGTTCCATATAAATGTTTCTATAAGTCTTTGTAGCTGAGGGATATATTCAGATGACAGTGCAATGGGGAGTGTTTGAAAAAGATAAAGGAGGCATGATAACACATTCATCTTTATTATATTTACACGGCCTATCCATGACACTGGCTTGTTTTTCCATGATGTTAGATCTCTACTTATTTCTTTTTTAAGGTGTACATAATTATGGATGTATAAGTCTTGTGGTTTCTGTGTGAGGAAAATGCCAAGATATTTTAGTTTGGTTTGCTTCACTTTGATATATGTATTTCTGAGTTGGTGTAGTATTTTGTGCAAAGAATTATGTTTAATAGCTCTCATTTCATAATGTTGAGGTGGAAGTTAGATATATTACCATAGTTTTGCAGTTTGTGGATAATTTCAGGAAGTGTATGTTCAATGTTTCTTGTGATAAAGAGAATGTCATCAGCGTACAATGTGAGTTTATGTTCGGTATCTCTTACTGTGGCTCCAGTTTTTTAGGATTAAGTCTTATTTTTTTGGCTAAAGCTTTGATTGATATCGCAGAGAGGAGCGGGGATAGTGGGCATCCTTGCCTAGTTCCATTTTGTATGTCAAAGGGTTTTGAAAGAACTGAGTTAACCCTAACTCTGGCATTTGGGTCTGAGTATAGAGTATAAAGAAAATACCATGTTTAGAAAGGGATCACCTATGTTCATAACAGATCAGATTATTCTCTACACATGCTAATTCAAATAAAAGACACAACTAAGTCGTGTTGTGAGAATAAAAAAAAATTACTCAGTGCAGCACCTCTGTTCACATGCAGTCAGTATAAAGTCAGTATAAGATAGGGGGGAGGGAGAAACACAAAGGGGGAGGGGGGAAGAGCATAGGTGAGTTGGGGGGGGGGGAGGAAGGAGAGGGGATCACACTATCCAGTATAGGAATCAGTCTATATGGCAGGGTATGCAGGCCACCTATTGGTTAGAGTTTAGAGTCGTGGCAGATGGGCGCCATGAGGTATCATATTTATCTTTACAATTGGCCCATGCCATTTGAAACAGGTCAGATTTTTTTAAATCAAAGTAAATGGCCTTTTCCATATTGTACAAAAAAAGCCATTGTATTTGTAATCTCTACCCACTTGGGGGGGGGGGAATTCCCTTTTCCAGGCTCTAGCTACATTTGACTTAATAGCAGACAATAAATACACACT
The DNA here is from genome assembly GCF_027579735.1 of Bombina bombina. Lineage (NCBI taxonomy): Eukaryota > Metazoa > Chordata > Amphibia > Anura > Bombinatoridae > Bombina > Bombina bombina. The sequence goes on from NC_069504.1 coordinate 294,102,659, forward strand.
AAATAGGCTTTGGTGTTTGGGCATATTATGTAAGTCCAGATGCAGCAGGGCAAAGGCCGGACAGTCAGACACCCCAATTCCGAAGTCAGAGAGGGTGCGAAGTCCTAGTTTCCAAAGGGGTTTAATTTTGGGGCAATCCCACCAAATATGCAACATGTTGCCTTGTAGGCCGCAACCTCTCCAGCAGAGTGACGAAGTGCCCGGGTATATTTTAGACAATTGGGTAGGGACCAGGTACCTGTCAGGGTGCCAGGAATCAGACACCCCAATCCTGAAGTCAGAGAAGGTGTGAGAAGTCCTAGTTTCCAAAGGGGTTTAATTTTGGGGCAATCCCACCAAATATGCAACATGTTGCCTTGTAGGCAGCAACCTCTCCAGCAGAGTGACAAAGTGCCCGTGTATATTTTAGACAATCGGGTAGGGACCAGGTACCTGTCAAGGTGCCAGGAATCAGACTGAGATGAGAAGTGCAAAAATAATCACACCTTTATTAATAGCAACAAATAATAAAAAGTCCACAAGTCAAATAACAAGCCAGGAGTCAAAACCAGAGCTGGTAGTCAGACGAGTCGAGTCAGGAGCCAAAGCTAATAGTCAGACGAGCCGAATCAGGAGCCAAAGCGAGTAGTCAGATGAGCAGGAATCAGGAACAAGGAAAACAGCAGAGTCAGGAACAAGCCAGGGATCAGGAACCAGGAAGGACGTCAGACAGCCAGGTAATACACAGGAACTCTCACAAACAGGTCTGAGAAAATGCAAAGGCAAAGCATACTGAACAGAGGCCCTTTCAATAATAAGTGATGACATCACAATTCTGAGACTGCATCCTGTCTCACACGGATGATGCACACCAGTCTGGCCATAAAAGGAAGTGCAGGAAATGAGCAGCATCCCCCACAATGCACCATAGTCAGCAAGAGAGGTGAGTAAAATGGCTGCCAGCAGCACATGGCAAACATAACAGGGAAAAAAACTCTGACAGTACCCTCCCCTCAACGACTCCTCCCCCGCGGGAGGACAATAGGCTTATTGGGGAAACGGGCATGGAAGGCATGGAGGAGGCCCGGGAGCATGAACATCAGAGGAGGGAACCCAAGAACGCTCCTCCAGACCGTAGCACCTCCAGTTAACCAAATACTGTACACGGCCCCTGGACAGATGAGAGTCAATAATGCTGCTGACCTCATACTCCTCATGGTTGTCAACAAAGATAGGACGGGGACGAGGCAACACAGTGGTAAACCGATTACAAACCAATGGTTTCAAGAGGGAGACATGAAAAACATTGGAGATGCGCATTGCAGGAGGAAGGTCAAGAGCGTAGGCCACAGGATTGACCCATTGGAGTATTCAAAAAGGACCAACATAACGGGGAGCCAGTTTATTGGAAGGCACACGAAGGTTCAAGTTGCGGGAGGACAGCCAAACTCTCTCACCAACCTGGTAGGAAGGCACGGGCAGATGCCTACAATCAGTCTGAAACTTTTCGCACCACATAGAATGATGAAGGCAATCCTGAATCTGTACCCACGTGGAACGGAGTTGCCAGAGATGCTCCTCCAAAGCCGGAATACCCTGAGACATGAATGAATCGGGCAGCAAGGATAGTTGAAACCCATAATTTGCCATGAACGGGGATAACTTGGAGGAAGCATTAATAGCACTATTACGAGCAAACTGTGCCCAAGGTACTAGTTCAGACCAATTATTGTGGTGATCTGAGACATAGCAACGGAGGAACTGTTCCAGAGCTTAATTAGACCATTCCGCAGCCCCAATGGATTGAGGGTGATAGAAGGATAGCTGGATCCCCATTTGAGTACAAAAGGAATGCCAAAATCTGGAGACAAACTGGCTACGCCGGTCCGACACTATCTCCTTGGGTAACCCATGTAAACGGAAGATCTCCCGGGCAAGCAAGCTCCTGAATGGTAGGCAACTTCATCAAGGGAATGCAATGGGACATTTTAGAAAAACGGTCAACCACCATAAGGATAACAGTATTGCCATTGGAAACAGGGAATTCGACAATGAAGTCCATGGAAAGATGTGTCCAAGGACGCTCACCATTAGCAATAGGTTGAAGAAGACCCACAGGAAGACGTTGAGGAGTCTTATTCTGTGCACAAACTGAGCAGCAGGCAACATACGCAGCAACATCAGAACGAAGACCTGGCCACCAGAATTGTCGAGTGACAGACCAAATCATTTGGTTCTTGCCTGGGTGACCTGCGCCTTTAGGATAGTGGTAAGTATGTAAAAGTTTAGTTCGAAGACTCTCAGGAACAAAACACTTCCCACTAGGTTTCTCAGGAGGTGCATTGGTTTGTGCGGCCAGGATCTCCTCTCCCAAGGGAGAAGTCAAATTAGTACGTATGGTAGCCAAAATATGGTCAGGAGGTATAACAGGAGTAGGTACAGACTCCTCCTTGGACAGAGGTGAAAATTGTCGAGAGAGGGCATCAGCCCTAACATTCTTACTACCAGGCAAGTAGGAGACCACATAGTTAAACCGAGATAAAAATAGCACCCATCTGGCGTGTCGGGGTGACAAACATTTTGCTTCAGATAGATAAGATTCTTGTGGTCAGTAAGGATGAGCACTGGCATGCTAGTACCCTCGAGAAGATGCCTCCATTCCTTGAGTGCCAAAATTATGGCCAGTAAATCCCTGTCACCAATTTCATAATTGCACTCCGCTGGAGACAATTTCTTAGAGAAGAAACCACACGGATGCAACCACATGGATGCAAGGAACGTAGGACGTTGAGACAAGAGGGCACCTACTTCAGTCTCAGATGCATCGACCTCAAGAATGAAAGGCAGGACAGAGTAAGGATGAGCCAGAACTGGAGCAGCAGCAAAGGTAGTCTTAAGACTATTAAAAGCCTTAATGGCTGTAGGTAACCAATGGAGTGGATCATTCTCTTTACAGGTCATGTCTATAGTAATTGGTGAACCCCAATAAACGTTGAATAGACCGAAGACCAACTGGGCGAGGCCACTGCAGAACTGCAGATAACTTGTCAGGATCCATGGAGAACCCTGCAACGGAGATAACATAACCTATGAAGGTTACTTGAGTCTGATGGAACTCACATTTCTCGAGTTTACAAAACAGGCCATTCTCACATAGTCTCTGTAGAACCCGTGTAACATCAGAACAATGAACCTCAAGTGTGGGTGAGTGTATGAGGATATCGCCTAAGTACAGCACAACACACTATTGCAGCATATCTCGTAGGACATCATTAATAAATTCCTGGAAAACAGCAGGAGCATTACATAGGCCCAAGGGCATTACAAGATACTCATAATGCCCGCTCCTGGTGTTAAATGCTATTTTCTATTTGTTTTGCCTCCTTGAGCCTAACAAGATTGTATGCTCCTCTCAAATCAAGTTTAGTAAAGACCGTAGCTCCCTTGAGGCGGTCAAAGAGTTCCGTAATGAGCAGAATAGGGTAAGCATTCCTAATGGTAAGATGATTAAGACCCCTATAATTAATGCATGGTCTTAACTCACCACCCCTTTTCTTCACAAAGAAGAAGCCCGCCTCTGCAGGAGAGCAGGATTTGTGGATGATCCCCGTGACAGAGCATCAGCAACATACTCCTCCATAGCACAATTCTCTGCAACAGACAGAGGGTAAACCCGGCCAAGAGGAGAAATGGCTCCGGGTTGCAGGTCTATGGCACAATCGTAAGACCGATGAGGAGACAACGTACCAGCATGCACCTTGTCAAACACATCTAGGAACACTTGGTACTCCTCTGGCAATTGAGATACCAAAGAAGTGCACAAGACTTTAACTGGTTTCCGAAGACAAGTGGAAATACATTGGGGACACCACGACAAAATTTTGGACCTGTGCCAGTCGAGACTTGGACCGTGCTTTTGGAGCCAAGGATAACCCAGAACAACCTGGAAAATGTGGAGAGTTTATCACCTGGAACTGGAGGGTTTCAAAATGAAGAGCCCAAACAGCCATGGACAACGGAGCAGTTTCGTGAGTAACGAGTGCGGGCTGAAGGGGCCTGCCATCAATGGCCTCAATAGCAAGCGGAACGGACCGAAGCAAAACAGGAATGGAGTGCTTTGATACAAAAGCACTGTCAATGAAATAGCCCGCAGCACCGGAGTCAACAAGAGCCTGAGTGACTATGGAGGAGTCCACCCAGGAAAGGACAACCCTGACCAAAGGTTTCTCCTTTAGCGGTTCCGGAATGAGGATAAACCACCCAAGGTCTGCCCCCAACAGGACCTCAGGTATGAGCGTTTCCCGTCCGTGTAGGACAAGACTTCAAAAGGTGGCCCTGTAACCCACAATAGAGGCAGAGCCCCTCCCTCCTCCTAAAGGCCTTCTCCGCTGTGGAGAGACGTGTGAATCCCAACTGCATTGGCTCAGCAGTACCTGGTGACTCAGGACCAGGAGGCATGGGAAGAGAGGGAGGCATGGGTGGGAACGAACATGTAGGAGACAAGCGCTCCTTGAAAGAGGACCTCTCTCTGAGTCTGATGTCAATTAGGATAAAAAAAGACACCAATGCCTCGAGATCCTCTGGTAAATCTCTGGCAGCAACTTCGTCTTTAATCGCATCAGAGAGCCCATGAAAGAATGCGGCAACTAGACATGTGCATGGCGAAAAAATTCGGTTCGGTTCGGATTGATTCGAATTTGGAAAAATTTGAATCAATTCGGTTTGGATTCGTTTCGGATTCATTCGGATTCGAATAAATTCGGCTGGATTCGGTTCGATTCACTTCGGTTCAGAAATTCGGAATTTCGGTAAGTGTTAGGTGGGATTAGACTAGTATTATGTACTGTATATTAGGTGTAACCCATAGCAGAGTGATATAACCTAATATACTGTACAATACTAGTGTAATCCATGGCCATCCGAATCTAGAGAATACGTACTGGCACGCACCTTGTCAAAAAAGTCTAGGAACTCTTGGTACTCCTCTGGCAATTGAGATACCGAAGAAGTGCACAAGGCTTTAACTGGTTTCCTAAGACAAGTGGATATACATTGCGGGGACCACGACAAAATTTCAGACCTGCACCAGTCGAGACTGGGATTGTGCTTTTGGAGCCAGGGATAACCCAGAACAACCAGAAAATGCGGAGAGTTTATCACCTTGAACTGGAGAGTTTCAAAATGGAGAACCCCAACGAGTGCGGGCTGAAGGGGCCTGCCATCAATGGCCTCAATAGCAAGCGGAACAGGCCGAGGCAAAACATAAATGGAGTGCTTTGATACAAAAGCACTGTCAATGAAATAGTCCGCAGCACCGGAGTCAACAAGAGCCTGGGTGACTATGGAGGAGTCCATTGTTAAATTCAAATATAGGCACAGTATCAATGAGTAAAGATAGGATAGAGGAGGTAATGTATATAGCCTCGGTGCTGCCCCTTTAAATTAATATCAAAAAATAGGAAAAGGAAATGGGAGAGTATAGAGGGGATATTAAGCACTCTTACACCTATCGCTTGTAATAAGCTGTAAAATTACAGCATGAAATATCTGCTAGCGAATAATAAATGTATATACTGGTATTAAAACCTATAATCTTTATTAAGGAATTTATTTAAAAATTAATGACTAAGGTGATAAACATCACCTATCATTACCACACAGATATATTACTTAAAGGTACACCACAATTACTGCACTGCTGCTATCATGTCACCCCCCTGTATTCCTGGCCGATATCAGGAACCGTCGGCTTCAGGTGTCAGGGGTAGCATGAGGCAGTTATGCAGCAAAAATAATTATAAGTGGTATAAGTTGAGTAATAAAAGTAGTTTAAAAACAAGTTGAACTACACAAACATGTTTCAGCTGTTGCACAGCCTTTCTCAATGTGATTCAGCAAGTGAACTGACAAACCTGATTTCCCGGCCATGTAGGACAGGACTTCAAAAGGTGGCCCTGTAACCCACAATAGAGGCAGAGCCCCTCCATCCTCCTAAATGCCCTCTCCGCTGCGGAGAGACATGTGAATCCCAACTACATCGGCTCAGCAGTACCTGGCGACTCGGGACCAGGAGGCAAGGGAGGAGAGGGAGGCATGGGTGGGAAGGCACATGTAGGAGACAACGGAACAGGAGGCTTCCGCAAGCGCTACTTGAAAGAGGGCCTCACTCTGAGTCTGATGTCAATTAGGATCAAAAAAGACACCAATGCCTCGAGATCCTCTGGTAATTCTCTGGCAGCAACTTCGTCTTTAATCGCATCAGAGAGCCCATGAAAGAAGGTGGCAACAAGGGCTTCATTGTTCCAACCTACCTCTGCGGCAAGTGTATGGAACTCAATAGCATACTGAGCAACAGATCTTGTACCTTGCTGAATGGACATGAGTCGTTTAGCAGCAGAGGAGGAGGAGCGAATCGGAACATCAAATACCCTTCGAAAGGAGGCCACAAATTCAGGGTAATTTGAAATCACAGGTTTATTAGTTTCCCACAAGGGATTAGCCCAGTCAAGAGCTGTGTCAGAGAGTAACGAGATGAGAAATCCCACCTTAGCTCTGTCAGAGGGAAACGCCTGAGGTAACATCTCAATGTAAATGCCCACCTAGTTCAAATACCCTCTGCGCTGAATAGGATTGCCTACATATCGCTGAGGTAGAGGTACAGAACCGTACATGTTCCTGGTAGGACTAGTTGCAGCAGCGGAAATAGGAGCAGCCATAACTTGAGGGACACTTTGGTCCAAATGTGCAGTGCGAGTCAGCAGGGTTTGCAGGGCTAGTGCAAATTGATCCAAGTGGTGATCCTGTTCATCCATCCTGGAAATGATGGCAGGTAAATGTGGATTATTAGCACCATCAGGATTCATGGCCTTTGCTTAATGTCAGGGTGCCAGGAATCAGACTGAGATGAGAAGCTCAAAAATAATCAAACCTTTATTAATAGCAAAAAATAATAAAAAGTCCACAAGTCAAATAACAAGCCAGGAGTCAAAATCAGAGCTGGTAATCAGACGAGCCAAGTCAGAAGCCAAAGTTAATATTCAGACGAGCCAAATCAGGAGCCAAAGCGAGTAGTCAGACGAGCCGGAATTAGGAACAAGGAAAACAGCAGAGTCAGGAACAAGCCAGGGATCAGGAACCAGGAAGGACGTCAGACAGCCAGGTAATACACAGAAACTCTCACAAACAGGTCCTTGACAATGCAAAGGCAAAGCATACTGAACAGAAACACTTTAAATAATAAGTGATGACATCCGAATTCTGAGACTGCATCCTGTCTCACACGGATGATGCACACCAGTCTGGCCATAAAAGAAAGTGCAGGAAATGAGCATCCCTCACAATGCACCATAGTCAGCAAGAGAGGTGAGTAAAATGGCTGCCAGCAGCACATGGCAAACAAAACAGGGATAAAACTCTGACAGTACCAGTGAGAGATAACTTTGTATTAAGTTTCGAACATAGTTACACAGTGTAGAGTTTTTTTAGTCAGTACTATGGCCCTTTGACAGGAATAAATGGAAGTCTGGGTGTAAAGAAGAGTGTCCCACCTATGCAAATGCGGGGCTAGTGCCTGTGGTAGTGTTCCATCTAGCAAATTGTAGTGGATCGTTAGTGGCCTAACAAGTCTGCGCCCACCACGCCAGATGGACTCCCAAGGGGTGAGGGAGTGAAGGAAGAAGGGAGAAAGCCCCAACTTTTCAGGAAGCTTTTAACCCTGAGTAATTCAAAAAAGAGAATTGTTGGAATGTCTGCGTGCAAATCTAAGTGCGCCAGATCTATAAAGCCATCTGAATTTGATACAGACCAAAAATCCGAAACTTGCCTAATCTCCAGCCGAGCCCATGTATTCGGGTGAGTTTCCGCCAGCCCAGTAAACAGACCAGCTACCGAGGTGATAGGGGAGGGGTGGGGGTGATCATGTGGTGGTGTCTGACCATGTCCCAAACGGACAAGCATTCTACAATAATCAAATTACAGATGCCTAGGTTTCTGTGGCTATGTGACAGGGTCCAAATCACATCTTTAAGAAGAACATTAGAGGGTAAAGAGGCCTGCTCAATTTCTCTCCATCTGTCATTAGATTGCAGTACTCCCCATTGGGAGATATGTGTGAGCATAGCACCCTCGTAGTATTTTACTACTGAAGGGGAGGCTAGACCTCCCAAATCAACGGGGACTTGTAGCTTTTTATGGGCATTTCAGGGAGTCTTGCCTTGCCAAATAAACTTTGTTATCTTGCTCTGGAATTGCGACAGAAGGTACATTGGGACTCCATCGGCTTGTAGCTAGAACAAAGTGAGGGGTCTTTATCCGGTTTGGGCAGCGTGATTATGGCAGCTTCTAGGAATTCCTCCCTGAAAGTGCCTTCTTTTCCCGCTAGTGCAAAAAAACCTAAGCAGATATGGGGAATGTTCATTAGTATATATCTAATATAGTTGGGCAGGCAATCCATCTGGCCCGGGAGCCTTAAAAGGCTTCAGGCCTTTTATTGTTTGTTTAACTTCTAGTAGTGAGAGTGGGGCTGTGAGTGAGTCTTGTTGTTCTGCTGTGAGTCTAGGGAGGTTCAGAGAAGATAAGAATAGCCTAATATCATGTAAAAATGTAGGCGTTGGGTTTTCCACTTTTTCTATATTGTATAAGCTAGAATAGAAGTCGGCAAAACATTCCCCAATTAGGGAGGGTTTCCTACATGTTTTGTTGTTGTGTCTAATTTGGGTTATGCGGAAAGTACTATGTTTATGTCGAAGTTTGTTAGCTATGCTTATTTTAATGTTTGCTCTTTATGCATCAATTATTATTATTATTTATAAATTCACACATTATATAACTGACAGCTAGTTAAGGCAATGATCAAAATCTATCTTTTCATAATTTACAGTATGTTAACAGCTGCTGATGAGCCCTTTTCCATGTGACCTGATCATTATCAGCCATTTTTCATTATTTTTTTGATGACAAATGGCTCTATACGGCCAGTTCTGTTGGTTGATCACAATGAAATACTCAATAATTGACTGCACATTTAGGGCTAGATTATGTTTGGAGCGGTAGTTTGCGGTCCCGCTCACATGTTCTCTCACATGTTCTCTCACATTTTCTCTCTCTCATTTTCTCTCTCTCTCAAACAACAATACACCAACTATTCCACGATCTTAGATACCCACTCACCTCCAGTGCCAGTCAACCCGAGTGAAACACAGCAGGCGAGCGGCTTGGTGCGCACGTCATCAGGCGGCATCCATTGCCCAGCAACCTGTTGTAAACAGTGATTACAATTACTCTTTCTAGCTTAACGTGACTTATCACCAGTGTATACATAATTAAAAACAACTGAATACTATGCATCTATAATTGTTTACAAATATACAAGTTAGCAGGAAGATCACTAATTAAATCTTATAAGGAATTAATATCATAACCCTAAATCATTAAAAATGAACTAAGACACACTAATTACCATTTACTTAAAGCGGTACTCTTATAAGCAATAACTTCTCAAATATACCAGCTTATTTCTGGTAATATTTGCTGCTATTATCCCCTAACAGGGATGTCATATTTACCATATGCCTAAAGTGGAAATGCAGCACATAAGATATATACCTTGTCATAGCTTTCATAAACCGTATGTGAGCAAAAATAAAAACAAAAATAAATATAGAAGAAAGAAGAAAGCTAATTATCAACAAAACTAAAAATAAATATTAAAATATAGAAAAGAGAAGAAAGCTAAAGATAAAAAAACAAAAAAGGAGACAGTCGCAAGCAAGGTAACAGGCAGCAAATCTGTAAAATAAGGATTATTGATTTAGTAGACCTCAACTGCTGAGTAAGACTAATAGTTGTTTTGTTGCAGTCTGACAACTGGATGATAACATAATTTACTCCCAAGAGTAATGTAAGCTTCCAGCAATCAGGTAGCATTTAGCTGTGTGGTTAGGTTTAATTGTGGAATCACTATTGCTCTCACAGGTGTAAAATACCAAATAGACACAGCAGTGTTTCACAAAGGGTTAACCAGGTATGTACTATTTAGGAATGTGCACATAAACATTAACTTTAGATTGTAAGGTAATGAAGTGTACACTATATACTAAAAGGCAGGCTGAGGAAACATAGATTGATTATCAATAGTGATGTCGCGAACATAAAATTTTGCGTTCACGAACGGCAAATTTCCGCAAAAGTTTGCGAACAGGCGAACCGTGCGAATCGCCATAGACTTCAATAGGCAGGCGGATTTTAAAACCCACAGGGACTCTTTCTGGCCACAATAGTGATGGAAAAGTTGTTTCAAGGGGACTGTGGCATGCCGGAGGGGGATCCATGGCAAAACTCCCATGGAAAATTACATAGTTGATGCAGAGTCTGGTTTTAATCCATAAAGGGCATAAATCACCTAACATTCCTAAATTGTTTGGAATAACGTGCTTTAAAACATCAGGTATGTAGGTAGTATAAGGGTTACGCCCACTTCACAGTGACAGACCAAACTCCCCGTTTAACGCACCGCAAACAACCGCAAACAGTCCATTTGCACAACCGCAAACTCCCCATTTGCACAAGGTTGGATACCAAGCTAGCCATGTCCCGTTCCTTGTCCTCACTGATGTCATTGAAGGTCTCTTCCTCCACCCAGCCACGTACAACACCAAGGCGCCTGCTGTGTTTGGTCTTCCACCTCCTCAAAGCCACCTTCCTCCTCTGACTCCTCTTCTTCAGACTCCTCTCTCTGCGTTGCCTCTCTCTGCATTATTATAAGGTGTGTTAAGTAGTATTATTCCTATCAGTTTAATTCCTGTTACGTCCCCTATCAGGGGACGTGTATATGACATCTATTTTAGGAACTGGGAGATGGAAAAAGATGCTTGGTCGGTCCTCCTACTTCAAATTTGGGGCACTGCGCGTGCAATCTAATGTGCCACCAGATAGGAGTGGTGTGTTAAGTAGTACTATTCTTATCAGTTTAATCCCTGTTACGTCCCCTATCAGGGGACGTGTATATGGCATCGATTTTAGGAACCGGGAGATGGAAAAAGATGCTTGGTCGGTCCTCCTACTTCAAATTTGGGGCACTGCGCGTGCAATCTAATGTGCCACCAGATAGGAGTGGTGTGTTAAGTAGTACTATTCTTATCAGTTTAATCCCTGTTACGTCCCCTATAAGGGGACGTGTATATGGCATCGATTTTAGGAACCGGGAGATGGAAAAAGATGCTTGGTCGGACCTCCTACTTCAAATTTGGGGCACTGCGCATGCAATCTAATGTGCCACCAGATAGGAGTGGTGTGTTAAGTAGTACTATTCCTATCAGTTTAATCCCTGTTATGTGCCTTTTTATTGGTTTGGTTTTTGAAGCCAAAGTGCAGCACCAGAGGCCAGAAAAATTAGGCATGTACACATGCCTGAAAAATTAGGTATTGTTGCAGCCGCTGCTGTAGCAGCAGCCAGAAAAATTGATGTTTGTTTCCCAGGCAGAAAGTGCCCTAAAACATTGCGGCTTGAACCCTAGTTGGTGGCGGATAAGTCACGCAAGTCATCCGGCATTCAGAGATAAAATACAGCAGCGTGTGGACCATTTTTAGCCCAAGACAGCTCATCTCATCAGGCCTTTTTTAGTCGAATGTATTGCCCACTGTCAGTCCCTTCGTGATCCATCCCTCATTCATCTTAATAAAGGTGAGGTAATCTAGACTTTTTTTACCTAGGCGACTTCTCTTCTCAGTGACAATACCTCCTGCTGCACTGAAGGTCCTTTCTGACAGGACACTTGAAGCGGGGCAGGCCAGAAGTTCTATCGCAAATTGGGATAGCTCAGGCCACAGGTCAAGCCTGCACACCCAGTAGTCAAGGGGTTCATCGCTCCTCAGAGTGTCAATATCTGCAGTTAAGGTGAGGTAGTCTGCTACCTGTCGGTCGAGTTGTTCTCTGAGGGTGGACCCCGAAGGGCTGTGGCAATGCGTAGGACTTAAAAAGCTCTGCATGTCCTCCAACACGTCTGTAAAGCGTCCTGTCCTTGCCGGCGTGGTCGTGGGAGGAGGATTACTTTCACCTCTTCCCCTGTTAGATTCCCGTTGTGCTGTGACATCACCCTTGTACGCTGTGTAAAGCATACTTTTTAATTTATTTTGGAACTGCTGCATCCTTTCTGACTTGCGGCAATTCAGTAACATTTCAGGCACTTTATGCTTATACCGGGGGTCTAGTAGGGTGGACACCCAGTACAGGTCATTCTCCTTCAGCCTTTTTATACGAGGGTCCCTCAACAGGCACGACAGCATGAAAAACCCCATTTGCTCAAGGTTGGATGCCGAGCTACTCATGTGCCATTCCTCATCCTCAGTGATCTTACTGAAGGTATGTTCTTCCCCCTAGCCACGTACAACACCACGGGAACCAGATAGGTGACAACGAGCACCCTGGGATGCTTGTTGTGGTTGGTCTTCCTCCTCCTCAAAGCCACATTCCTCCTCTGACTCCTCTTCCTCACAATCCTCTTCCAGCGTTGCCGCAGGTCCAGCAAGCAATGCTGATAAGGCTGTTTCTGGTGGTGATAGTGACCACAACTATTCCTCTTCACGCTCATCTACGGCCTGATCCAGCACTCTTCGCAGGGCACGCTCCAGGAAGAAAACAAATGGTATGATGTCGCTGATGGTGCCTTCGGTGCGACTGACTAGGTTTGTCACCTCCTCAAAAGGACGCATGAGCCTACAGGCATTGCGCATGAGCGTCCAGTAACGTGGCAAAAAATTTCCAGCTCCACAGAGGCTGTCCTAGCACCCTGGTCATACAAATAGTCGTTAACGGCTTTTTCTTGTTGGGGCAGGCGGTCGAATATTAGGAGTGTTGAATTCCAACGTGTCGGGCTGTCGCAAATCAAGCGCCTCACTGGCATGTTGTTTCACAGCTGGATATCTGAAAAGTGCGCCATGGCCGTGTAGGAACGCCTGAAATGGCCACACACCTTCCTGGCCTGCTTCAGGATGTCCTATAAGCCTGGGTACTTATGCACAAAGCGTTGTACGATCAGATTACACACATGTGCCATGCACGGCACATGTGTCAACTTGCCCAAATTCAATGCTGCCAACAAATTTCTTCTGTTGTCACAAACCACTTTGCCGATCTCCAGTTGGTGCGGAGTCAGCCACTAATCCACCTGTGCATTCAGGGTGGACAGGACTGCTGGTCCGGTGTGACTCTCTGCTTTCAGGCAAGTCAACCCCAAGACGGCGTGACACTGCCATATCCGGGATGTGGAATAGTACCTGGGGAGCTGGGGGGGTGCCGTTGATGTGAAGCAAGATGCAGCAGCAGAAGAGGACTCAGCCGAGGAGGTTATGGAAGAGGATGGAGTAGGAGGAGTAGAGGAGGTGGCAGCAGGCCTGCCTGCAAGTCGTTGCGGTGTCACAAACTCCTCTGCAGAGACACGCATTCCATGCTTGGCAGCCGTCAGCAGGTTTACCCAATGCGCAGTGTAGGTGATATACCTGCCCTGACCATGCTTTGCAGACCAGGTATCAGTGGTCAGATGGACCCTTGCCCCAACACTGTGTGCCAGACATGCCATTACTTCCTTTTGCACAATCGAGTACAGGTGGGGATTGCCTTTTGTGCAAAGACATTTCGGCCGGGTACCTTCCACTGCGGTGTCCCAATAGCTACACATTTTTTGAACGCCTCAGACTCCACCAGCTTGTATGGTAAAAGCTGGCGGGCTAAGAGTTCAGACAAGTCAGCTGTCAGATGCCGGGCAAGGGGGTGACTTTGTGACATTGGCTTCTTTCGCTCAAACATGTCCTTGACAGACACCTGACTGTGGACAGATGAGCAGGAACTGCTCAAGGTGAGACACGGAGTGGCGGATGGTTGAGAGGGGGCAAGGAGGGGGGGCAAGGAGGACAGCAGTGGTTGACATGGCTAAAGATTCTGGACCAGGAGGAGGATGGCGGCTTTGAGTTTGTGTGCTGCTTGTACACATTTGTTGATCCCATAGGCGTTTGTGATGTGTGATCATGTGCCTTCACAAAGCAGTTGTACCTAGGTTGGTGTTGGACTTCCCACAACTCAGTTTCTTTTGGCACATGTTGCAAATGGCATCACTGTTGTCAGAGGCAGACACACCAAACAAATGCCACACTGCTGAGCTCTGCAATGACGGCATTCTGGTGGTGGCAACAGCATGCGTTGATTGGTGTGCTGTCTGGCTGACCCCGGGTGCCGATGCATGCTGTCTGACTGCACCACTAGCTCCTTGCGACGACCTCCCCCTGCTTCCAACTTGTCTCCTCCTCCTCTCTGTCTCCCCATCTGAACTTTCCCCCTCTTCTTCTTCTCTTCTAGCGGGCACCCACGTGACATCCACGGACGCATCATCATCATCAACCGCTTCACTTGTATCTGACAACTCAGCAAAGGAAGCAGCAGCTTGTACAACATCATCATCATAACACCGTACGTCCATGTGTGTAATGCTGCCTGACTGAGACATATCCCTGTTATCTACATCCTCTGGCAATAATGGTTGCGCATCACTATCACTGATTTCTTCCAACTGATGTGTAAATAACTCCTCTGACAGATCAAGTGAAGCGGCTGTGGTGCTAGTGTTGGTTGTGGCGGCAGGCGGGCGAGTGGTAACTTGAGAGGTGCACAAAGCTAAGCTGGAGGAGGATGGTGCATCAAGGTTCCGAGCGGAAGCTGTAGAAGATTGGGTGTCCTGTGTTAGCCAGTCAACTATGTCCTCAGAACTGTTCGAGTTCGGGGTACATGGCCTCTGGGCATTATTCTAGGGCCAAAGGGAATCACAGCACCATGACCACGACGGCCCCTGCGGGTGGCCTGCCTCTGCCTGTCATTTTTTTTTCGATTAGTGGTACTATGCGTGCAAGCTACTGTGACAACAGATATGAATGGCACTGTGCACTGGCAGAAGTTGGCAGAGTAGACCCTGTAGGCCTGACACACACGCTTGCACACTACGGTTACACCAGATACGAGTTGCACTGGTGTGACACTGTGCCCTGGCAGGCACTGAAACGCACACGTGTGAAGGAAACTGACTGCTATTATTTCATAGTCAAAAAAGTGTTTGTTTTTTTAAATGTACACTACTGTTACACCAGATATGAGTTGCACTGGTGTGACACTGTGCCCTGGCAGGCTCTGAAACGCACACGTGTGAAGGAAACTGACTGCTATTATTTCACAGTCAAAAAAGTGTTGTTTTTTTTAAATGTACACTACTGTTACACCAGATATGAGTTGCACTGGGGTGACACTGTGCCCTGGCAGGCACTGAAATGCACACGTGTGAAGGAAACTGACTGATATTATTTCACAGTCAAAAAAGTGTTGTTGTTTTTTTAAATGTACACTACTGTTACACTATATGAGTTGCACTGGGGTGGCACTGTGTCCTGACAGGCACTGAACGCACACGTGTGAAGGAAACTGACTGCTATTATTTCACAGTCAAAAAAGTGTTGTTGTTTTTTAAATGTACACTACTGTTACACCAGATATGAGTTGCACTGGGGTGACACTGTGCCCTGGCAGGCACTGAACGCACACGTGTGAAGGAAACTGACTGCTATTATTTCACAGTCAAAAAAGTGTTGTTGTTTTTTAAATGTACACTACTGTTACACCAGATATGAGTTGCACTGGGGTGACACTGTGCCCTGGCAGGCACTGAAATGCACACGTGTGAAGGAAACTGACTGATATTATTTCACAGTCAAAAAAGTGTTGTTGTTTTTTTAAATGTACACTACTGTTACACTATATGAGTTGCACTGGGGTGGCACTGTGTCCTGACAGGCACTGAACGCACACGTGTGAAGGAAACTGACTGCTATTATTTCACAGTCAAAAAAGTGTTGTTGTTTTTTAAATGTACACTACTGTTACACCAGATATGAGTTGCACTGGGGTGACACTGTGCCCTGGCAGGCACTGAAATGCACACGTGTGAAGGAAACTGACTGCTATTATTTCACAGTCAAAAAAGTGTTGTTTTTTTTAAATGTACACTACTGTTACACCAGAAATGAGTTGCACTGGGGTGACACTGTGCCCTGGCAGGCACTGAAATGCACACGTGTGAAGGAAACTGACTGCTATTATTTCACAGTCAAAAAAGTGTTGTTTTTTTTTAAATGTACGCTACTGTTACTCCAGATATGAGTTGCACTGTTGTGACACTGTGCCCCGGCAGGCACTGAAACGCAAACGTGTGAAGGAAACTGACTGCTATTATTTCACAGTCAAAAAAAGTGTTGTTTTTTTAAAATGTACACTACTGTTACACCAGATATGAGTTGCACTGGGCTGACACTGTGCCCTGGCAGGCACTGAAACGCACACGTGTGAAGAAAACTGACTGCTATTATTTCACAGTCAAAAAAGTGTTTGTTTTTTTAAAATGTACACTACTGTTACACCAGATATGAGTTGCATTGGGGTGACATTGTGCCCTGGCAGGCACTGAAACGCACACGTGTGAAGGAAACTGATTGCTATTATTTCACAGTCAAAAAAGTGTTGTTTTTTTTAAATGTACACTACTGTTACACCAGATATGAGTTGCACTGGGGTGACACTGTGCCCTGGCAGGCACTGAAACGCACACGTGTGAAGGAAACTTACTGCTATTATTTCACAGTCAAAAAAGTGTTGTTTTTTTTAAATGTACACTACTGTTACACCAGATATGAGTGGTGGCACTGGGCAAGTGGGCACAGTATACGCTGTGAGTCTGACACACACGCTGGCAGGTAGGCAACTGCAATTAGATTACACAGGAAAAAAAAAAAAAGCAGACTGATGTTCTAGCCCTAAAAAGGGCTTTTTGGGGTGCTGTCCTTACAGCAGAGATCAGATGAGTCCTTCAGGACTGTAGTGGACACTGAATACACTAGCCTAGCTATCGATTTCCCTATTAAATCAGCAGCAGCTACACTGTCCCTCCTCTCACTAAGAATGCAGCTTCTGAATGAATCTAAAATGGATGCTGTCCAGGAGGTGGGAGGGAGGGTCTGCTGCTGATTGGCTGGAATGTGTCTGCTGACTGTGAGTTACAGGGTCAAAGTTTACTCAATGATGACGAATAGGGGGCGGACCGAACATCGAACGTGAACATGCTATGTTCGCTGGGAACTATTCTCCGGCGAACTATTCGCGACATCACTAATTATCAACTTCGATGGAACATAAATTATGCTTAGCATGCAAGAGCAGTACATGCATAGGTTGTTGTTACGTCTTCTTAATTTCTCTTGAGGTGTTAATGGCCCCTTTAAGAGCCCAATTTCCATTGATTCTATGTTTGGTTTAGGTGTAGCGGAGGAACTAGTGCTGTGGGAATATTGTTTCATGGGAGAATCAAAAGGTATTTTTCCCTGTCTTCTCTTCCTAAGACGCCTGTCTATAGTGATGCTTAAGTTGATGAGTTCTTCTAGACTGGGTGGTAAGTCAATGCGTACAAGCTCGTCTGACCAAATCGGAACTGGTTTCTCAGTGATAAATTGTTCCTTTGGGAGTCTTTAGCCCATTTTTTAAAGTCTGTTATATATTGTTCTACCACTCTCCTATTTTGTTTCAGTGCACTCATGGCATTTTCAGCTGTCATTTGTTTGTATGGATCATTGTATAATTGGACTAAAGCAGTGAAAAATGAATCTAATGAATCTAAAATGGTGTCATTTGTTTCGAAATAGCTATTTGCCCATGTTCTGTTTTCGCCTCTAAGGTAAGATATAGTTGTTAAGACTTTTGCTCGATTACTGGGGTAAGTATGAGGCTTTAAAGCATGCATTTTTGAATTCCCTGAACTGGGACCTGTCCCCATAGAACTTATAAGGGGGGACTGATTTGGGATTCTGTCGAGTGTATCTTGGTTTCAACCACATCTTTTATGTAAGCCTTAAGTGTATCATTCTCTGACTTGAGTGTATGTAACCCATCTGTTAATATATCAACTATCTGTGATAATGATTGAACATGATTTACAAGCTCAGCTGCGTCCATGTTAATTTTAGGGCTTAGTATTTTGTAACAGGCAGCAAATCTGTAAAATAAGGATTATTGATTTAGTAGACTTGAAGCTTCCAGTAATGAGTTCTTGTCTGTAGGTTTCTTATAGAGGGTAGTTTGGAGCATGTAATTTTCCTTGAAAATTCTTAAATCTAAGAACTCAATCTCTTTACTGCTCTAATTCATCTTGAATTTTAACAACTGGTGTTGTAGATTAACCTCTCTGAACCATTCCTGTAAAGAAGCCAGACTCCCTCTCCATATAATGAAGAGGTTGTCAATGTACCTCTTGTATAGGATCCCTTTTGAATTCTGGAAGATATGCTTTTTGTTGAGTATTTTCTTTTTTTTCCCCACTTCTCTATGTTTGTGTCATTTGTTGTCTGGTGCTACGTGATCTCTTTGTTACCTGGCTTGTGATTTTATCTTTTTTCGGGTTTTTTTTCCTTCTCTTTTCTATATTTATATTTGGGGTTTTTTATCTTTAGCTTTCTTATCTCTTCTATATTTATTTTTGCTCACGTACATGTCTGTTAAAGGGACCCTGATCCCAATTTTTTTATTTTGTGATTTAGATAGAGCAGGCGATTTTAAGCAACTTTCTAGTTTCCTCCTATTATCAATTTTTCTTTGTTCTCTTGCTATCTTTATTTGAAAAAGAAGGCATCTAAGCTTTTTTTTCGTTCAGGACTCTGGATAGCACTTTTTTATTGGTGGATGCAATTTATCCACTAATCAGCAAGGACAACCCAGGTTGTTCACCAAAAATGGGCCGGCATCTAAACTTACATTCTTAAATTTCAAATAAAGAAAGTTGCTTAAAATGTCATGCTCTATCTGAATCACAAAAGAAAAAATTTGTGTTCAGTGTCCCTTTAAGAGATAATAGCAGCAAATATTACCAGAAATAGTGGGTTTATTTGAGAAGTTATTTGAGAAGCTATTGCTTATAAGAGTACTGCTTTAAGTAAATGGTAATTAGTGTGTCTTAGCTCATTTTCGATGATTTAGGCTTATGATATAAATTTCTTATAAGATTTAACAGTGATCTTCCTGCCAACTTGTATATATGGAAATAATTATAAATACATATTATTCAGTTGTTTTTAAAGGGACAGTCAACATCAGAATTTTTGGTGTTTAAAAAGATACATAATCCCATGATTACCCATTCCCCAGTTTTGCTTAACCAACACAGTTATAATAATACACGTTTTACCTCTTTAATTACCTTGTATTTAAGCCTCTGCAGACTGCCCCCATATTTCAGTTCTTTTGACAGACTTGCATTTGAGCCAATCAGTGCTCACTCCTAGGTAAAGTCACGTGCATGAGATCAATGTTATCTATAGGAAACACATGAACTAACAACCTCTAGTAGTGAAAACTTTCAAAATGCATTTAGATTAGAGGCGGCCTTCAAGGTCTAAGAAATTAGCATATAAATCTCCTACGTTTAGCTTTCAACTAAGAATGCCAAGAGAACAAAGCAAAATTGGTGATAAAAGTAAATTGGAAAGTTGTTTAAAATTACATGCCCTATTTGAATCATCAAGTTTTTTTGGGACTTGACTGTCCCTTTAATTATGTATACACTGGTGATAAGTCATGTTAAGAGTTATTGTAATCACTGTTTACAACAGGTTGTTAGGCAACGGATGCCGCCTGATCATGTGCGCACCGAGCCGCGCACCTGCTGTGTTTCACTCGGGGTTGACTGTCACTGGAGGTGAGTGTGTATTTAAGATCGTGGAATAGTTGGGGTATTGTTCTTTGTTTTAAAATGGGGATAAAACTCTGAAACGTCACATAATTTAAGGGATTAAAGAAGTTTCTCATATTTAAATCCAGAGAGTACCTTCCTTATTTTTAATATTGAACCATTTGCAGCACACCCCGGTACAAAACAGTGACCGTGAGTGCTATGCCACACTGGACTTTATATATTTTTATATTATATTATTTTATATTATTTATATTACACACACAGGTGAAACTCGAAAAATTAGAATATCGTGCAAAAGTTAATTTATTTCACTAATGTAACTTAAAAGGTGAAACTATTATATGAGATAGACTCATTACATGCAAAGCAAGATAGTTCAAGCCTTGATTTGTCATAATTGTGATGATTATGGCTTGCAGCTCATGAAAACCCCAAATCCACAATCTCAGAAAATTAGAATATAACATGCAATCAATAAAACAAGGATTGTACATAGAACAATATCGGACCTCTGAAAAGTATAAGCATGCATACTGTATGTACTCAGTACTTGGTTTGGACCCCTTTTGCAGCAATTACTGCCTCAAAGCAGTTTGGCATGGAAGCTATCAGCCTGTGGCACTGCTGAGGTGTTATGGAAAACCAGGATGCTTCAATAGCGGCCTTCAGCTCTTCTGCATTGTTCGGTCTCTCATCTTTCTCTTGGCAATGCCCCATAGATTGTTTATGGGGTTCAGGTCAGGTGAGTTTGCTGGCCAATCATGCACAGTAATCCCATGGTCATTGAACCAGGTTTTGGTGCTTTTGGCAGTGTGGGCAGGTGCCAAGTCCTGCTGGAAAATGAAGTCAGCATCCCCATAGAGCTCGTCTGCGGAAGGAAGCATGAAGTGCTCCAAAATCTCCTGGTAGATGGCTGCATTGACCCTGGACTTAATGAAGCACAGTGGACCAACACCAGCAGATGACATGGCTCCCCAAATCAACACAGACTGTGGAAACTTCACACTGGACTTCAAGCATCTTGCAGTATGTGCCTCTCCATTCTTCCTCCATACTCTGGGTCCTTGGTTTCCAAATAAGCTGCAAAATTTGCTCTCATCAAAAAAGATGACTTTGGACCACTGAGCAACAGACCAGGTTTATTTTTCTTTAGCCCAGGTAAGTTGCTTCTAACATTGTTTGTTGTTCTGGAGTGGCTTGACAAGAGAAATACGACATTTGAAGCCCATGTCCAGGATCCGTCTGTGTGTGGTGACTCTTGATGCACTGACTCCAGCCTCAGTCCACTCCTTGTGAAAGTGCCCAACACTTTTGAATGGCCTTTTCCTGACAATCCTCTCCAGGCTGCGGTCATCCCTGCTGCTTGTGCACCTTTTTCTTCCACACTTTTCCCTTCCACATAACTTTCTATTAATGTGCTTTGATACAGCACTTTGGGAACATCCAACTTCTTTTGCAATTACCTTTTGAGGCTTTCCATCCATATGGAGGGTGTCAATGATGGTTTTCTGCACAACTGTGATTCCTACTGAACCAGACTGAGAGACCATTTAAAGGCTCAGGAACCCTTTGCAGGTGTTATGGCTTAATTAGCTGATTAGAGTGGGACACTTTGAGCCTAGAATATTGCACCTTTTCACAATATTCTAATTTTCTGAGATTGGGGATTTGGTGTTTTCATGAGCTGTAACCCATAATCATCATGGTTTGAACTATCTTGCTTTGCATGTAATGAGTCTATCCCATATATTAGTTTCACCTTTTAAGTTGCATTAGTGAAATAAATTAATTTTTGCACGATATTCTAATTTTTCGAGTTTATATGGTATATATGATTATCTTTTGTATTATATATATATATATATATATATATATATTTATATATAAACTTCAAAGATGATGCACTCTCAGGTCTTTGTGAAAAAAAGCTTCAAATTAATTAAACGTTTTCCGGGACAGCCTCCCCTTCATCAGAATAAAGTGATTGAATTCAAACTTAAGAACAAACAAACAATAATACACACCTGTGGTGACACTCAGTTTTAACAACATTACCTCGTGTGAACCGCACGCCATGCGTGTCATTAGCATACCCCAACCGGAAGTAATTACATATTCACTTACTTTCGGTCTCTATCTGTGATTAGCCTGTCCCAACCGGAAGTGAATTCCTATTCACACACTTCCGGTACTTGTCTGTGTACTCCGCTATTTGAAATAAAATTACCCCAAACTATGTGTGTCATCCCCACTTAAATAAAATGTGAATAAAGTCACCATGTGTTCAGGGATATTCCCCATTGTGTACTCACTAGAGCCAATATTGTGTCCTGCACCTCATTTGGTACGTCTACCTTCACGTTCCAAACTGAGAGATTTCCGGTAGTGATGTAATATGTCACTTCCGGTTTTGGGTATACTATACTTAATGTATTTAATATATAAGATTAACCCCATGAACCTGCCAGGTGCGTTCACTTCAATTTGTATGCCTGGTGTGACAAATCCCATCTTGTGAGTTATCTGTGTGTGTGTCACGTCCAAGCAGTACCTGTAAACGTCTACCTTGAATATATAGTGCAGAGTTCTAACATTTAACCCCTTAGTGAGGTATCCCTAAAACAATACCTTTACTTCTCAAATCAAAATATTACAGTTGTATATCGGATACGTTTGGCAACTGTAACAATGTCACCTTGGCGGTACACCAACTAAAATGTATACATAAAGGAACAGTTACTTGCTACATAGTAGCAATTGAGTTGCAATACAAAATACCTAAATCCTCTTCCTATATCAATGTATGTATTACCTAACTTGTTATTTGATGCATGCCGCTAGGAAGCAACACAGTATATACTTTAACTGGAGTGCACATCACTCCTATGGTTGCTTTACCCATATATATTCAATGGCATCTACATATTGGTAATCTATCACTAATACGAAATATATAACAGGATGAACACCTAGCCAATATGACAGGACCATGTTGAACAATATTTTTACAGAGCCCACTCACTCTAAGAAGAATGAGATCTCTGTGTAGCAGTCCATATGCGTAACTCCACTCAAGTATTGAGCGGGGGCACAGATCGCTATATAGTAGTCCATGCAGATCACTTGACTTAAGTGTTGAACTTTTACATGCCCAGCTGTGGAGTGGACCACATCGAAATACAAACCCCTGTATTGCTAGGTATAAGAGAACACAATTATATAGTGGGTGACCAAGTGGCGCCACTGTCTCGCCCATGGCACGCACAGACCCTAAAGGAGACCTGGCCCTGCGCATGGTAGAGGAAAGGTGAGACAGGACTTCCCCACCCCAATGGCATGGCCCTGGTCTCCCAAACTGCGTGACTTGTGGATTCCACACATGTACCCCAGGTATGTAGCTCCCACCAAGATCAAGGATTTAAAGTCGGATGGTGAGTTGAGACCTCCTGGGTGTATAGTCCCCAATCGGTACATCCATTCCGCTTCACAGATCAACAGGGCTTTATTTCTGTCTCCCCCCTCTGTCAAGACTGGGGATGTGGTCGATCAGAATGTATCGGATCGATGACACCTGATGTTTTATTTGGGCACAATGTCGTGCAACAGGCTGATCTGATTCTCCTTTGTCCATCACCACACGTATTGCTCTTCTGTGGTTTGCCATTCGTTCACGTAGAGTTACGCTTGTCTTACCCACATAACACAGTGAGCATGGGCAAAAGAGTTGATACACTACGTGTGTTGTTGTACATGTCAGTGAGTGTCCGATGGTAAAAGTCTGGTTAGAGTGTGGGTGATGGAGTGACTTGGAAACTATCAGACCATTACATGTGGTACATCCAAGGCACCTATGTTAACCCTTGCTGGTGTTGTATAGCATCATTTTGGATCTGTTTTGACCAACATGTCCCTCAGGTTGGTACCCCTTCTGTAGGCCACCATTGGTACCATATCTCGTGTGAATGGGAGCTTGGGGTCAGAGGAAACTAATGGCCAGTGTTTGCGCAGGATCTTCCCTGTTTTGGTCATATCTGGTGCAAAGGTTGTGGTCATAATAAACCTATTGCTTGCTCTTGTTCTCACCTCCTGGTCGATGAGGGTCTGTTGAGTGGATGATGACACTTCCTCCAATGTGTCATTAATGATGCAGGATTTGTATCCTCTTTGCAGGAACTTAGTTTTAGTCAGCTGCAATTGGGAGACCCCTGTGTTGCTATCAGAGTTATTGCACATTGTACGAATCATTTGTGACTTAACAATACCCCGTAGAAATGCCGGTGGATGGCAACTGCTAGCGGAAAGGATAGAGTTTCTATCAGTTGGTTTACTGTATAGTGTGGTACCTAGTCCCTGAACCTGTTTATAGATACTAAGATCTAAGAAATGTATTGTTGTTGTGTCACATGATTTCTTGAACCTGACCGTGGTGTTGCTGTTGTTAAACTCCCTGAACCACTCGTTGAGTCCCTGCTGACCTCCCCGCCATACCAAGAAGACGTCATCTATGTAATGCACATAGAAAATGATGGAAGGCTGTTCCCTATGCCACAGATATTCATTTTCAAATTGTGACATAAATAAATTGGCATAGGATGGGCCCATGTTCGACCCCATCACTGTGCCTGTCACTTGAAGATAACATTTATTTTCGAAGCGAAAATAATTTTTGTGTAAGCAAAATGACATAAGAGTCAAAAGGAATTCGATAGGCGGTCCACTGTAATGTGCACTCCTGACAAGGTGCTCCTTAACAGCTGTCAATCCAACCTCATGCGGGATGATCATATATATAAGCTGTTAACGTCTAGTGTTATTAGAATGTCCCCTTGTTCAGTCTTAACTTCTCTGAGTTTCCTAATCAGGTCATTTGTGTCAGAGATGTAAGATCTAATGTGCTTAACAGTGGGTTGAAGCAATAGATCTATATATTGAGCTATTGGTTTTGTCATAGATTGTATGGCTGAGACTATAGGCCAGCCCGGGGGATTGTCTAAGGTTTTGTCGATCTTGGGGATAGTATCAGTACAGGAATTCTCGGGTATTGAGTCGTGCAGTATTCATATATTTGTTCTGTCATGTGGCCCTGTTGCACTCCTAGGGGGGTAGTTATCAAGCCGTCAACCTCAAATACGCTGGAATTCCGCAGCGTATTTGTGGCGAGGCTGATTCGCCTAAGTTATCAAGCCCTAGATACCGGCAAAAGTAGAATTGTGTGACGTAAGCTTCGATCCGCCGGACTCAGTCCGACACAGATCGATTCTTACGTCACTCCAGATGTTCCGCACACAAGTTCGGCACAATCTGACTACTTTTGCTAGTTATCAAAAAACTAGCAGGTACGCTCGGCACTTTTCCGGCCCAGCGTACCTGGAGGCGGCGGATCCCATATGAATCAATGGGAGTCTGACCATAGCGAAAGTTCATGTTCGCTGCTGCCCGACATCCAATTGATTCCTATGGGAACTGTCTACACCTAACACCCTAACATGTACCCCGAGTCTAAACACCCCTAATCTGCTCCCCCCTACACCGCCACAACTAAATAAATGTATTACCCCCTAAACCGGCGCTCCCGGAGCCCACCGCCACTCTAATAAACTGATTAACCCCTAAATCACCACTCCCGGAGCCCACCGCAAGGTATCATAAATATGTTAACCCCTAAACTACCGCTACCGGTCCCCGCCGCAACTATAATATATGTATTAACCCCTAAACCGCCGCTCCCAGACCCCGCCGCCACCTACATGATTCCTAGTAACCCCTATCCTGCCCCCCCATACCATCGCCACCTATAATAAAGTTATTAACCCCTATCATGCCGATCCCCGACCTCGCCGCAACTAAATAAATAGTTTAACCCCTAAATCGCCTCTCCCGGACCCCGCCGCAAACTATATTAAACTTATTAACCCCTAATCTGCCCCCCCTACACCGTCGCCACCTATAATAAATTTATTAACCCCTGTCCTTCCCCCCCTACACCGCCACCACTGCAATAAAATTATTAACCCCTAAACCTAAGTCTAACCCTAACCCTAACACCCCCCTAACTTAAATATTAATTAAATAAATCTAAATAATATTTCTCTTATTAAATAAATTAATCCTATTTAAAACTAAATACTTACCTTTAAAATAAACCCTAATATAGCTACAATATAAATAATAATTATATTGTAGCTATCTTAGGATTTATATTTATTTTACAGGTAACTTTCAATTTATTTTAACTAGGTACAATAGCTATTAAATAGTTAACTATTTAATAGCTACCTAGTTAAAATAAAGAGAAATTTACCTGTAAAATAAAAACTAACCTAAGTTACAATTACACCTAACACTACACTATACTTTAATAAATTATTTCTATTTAAAACGAAATACTTACCTTTAAAATAAACCCTAAGATAGCTACAATATAATTAATAATTACATTGTAGCTATTTTAGGATTTATATTTATTTTACAGGTAACTTTGTATTTATTTTAGCTAGTTAGAATAGTTATTAAATAGTTATTAACTATTTAATAGCTACCTAGCTAAAAGAAATACAAAATTACCTGTAAAATAAATCCTAATCTAAGTTACAATTAAACCTAACGCTACACTATCATTACATTAATTAAATAAATTAACTACAAATAACTACAATTAAATACAATTACATAAACTAACTAAAGTACAAAAAATAAAAATAATGTTACAAACATTTTAAAAATATTACAACAATTTTAAGCTACTTACACCTAATCTAAGCCCCCTAATAAAATAACAAAGCCCCCCAAAATAAAAAAATCCCCTACCCTATTCTAAATTAAAAAGTTCAAAGCTCTTTTACCTTACCAGCCCTTAAAAGGGCCTTTTGCGGGGCATGCCCCAAAGAATTCTGCTCTTTTGCCTGTAAAAGAAAAATACAACCCCCTCCCAACATTAAAACCCACCACCCACATACCCCTAATCTAACCCAAACCCCCCTTAAAAAAACCTAACACTACCCCCCTGAAGATTATCCTACCTTGAGTCGTCTTCAGCCAGCCGACCATCGATGGAACCGAAGAGGAAATCCGGAGCGGCAGAAGTCATCATCCAAGGGGCGCTGAAGAAATCTTCCATCCGATGAAGTCATCATCCAGGCGGCGCTGAAGAAGTCTTCCATCCGGGCGATGTCATCTTCCAAGCGGCGTCTTCAATCTTCATCCATCTGGAGTGGAGCGGAGCCATCTTTAGACGAGCCGACGCGGAACCATCCTCTTCTTCCCGACGACTACCGACGAATGGATATTCCTTTAAGGGACATCATCCAAGATGGTGTCACTTCAATTCCAATTGGCTGATAGGATTCTATCAGCCAATTGGAATTAGGGTAGGAAAAATCTGATTGGCTGATTGAATCAGCCAATCAGATTCAAGTTCAATCCAATTGGCTGATCCAATCAGCCAATCAGATTGAGCTCACATTCTATTGGCTGATAGGAACAGCCAATATAATGCGAGCTCAATCAGATTGGCTGATTGGATCAGCCAATCGGATTGAACTTCAATCTGATTGGCTGATTCAATCAGCCAATCAGATTTTTCCTACCTTAATTCTGATTGGCTGATAGAATCCTATCAGCCAATTGGAATTGAAGGGACACCATGTTGGATAACGTCCCTTAAAGGAATATCCATTCATCGGTAGTCGTCGGGAAGAAGAGGATGGCTCCGCGTCGGCTCGTCTGAAGATGGCTCCGCTCCGGATGGATGAAGATTGAAGACGCCGCTTGGAAGATGACATCACCCAGATGGAAGATTTCTTCAGCGCCCCTTGGATGATGACTTCTGCTGCTCCGGATCTCCTCTTCGGTTCCATCGATGGTTGGCTGGCTGAAGACAACTCAAGGTAGGATGATCTTCAGGGGGGTAGTTTTAGGTTTTTTTAAAGGGGGTTTGGGTTAGATTAGGGGTATGTGGGTGGTGGGTTTTAATGTTGGGGGGGTTGTATTTTTCTTTTACAGGCAAAAGAGCAGAATTCTATGGGGCATGCCCCGCAAAAGGCCCTTTTAAGGGCTGGTAAGGTAAAAGAGCTTTGAACTTTTTAATTTAGAATAGGGTAGGGAATTTTTTTATTTTGGGGGGCTTTGTTATTTTATTAGGGGGCTTATATTAGGTGTAAGTAGCTTAAAATTGTTGTAATATTTTTTAAATGTTTGTAACTTAGCTTTTTTTTATTTTTTGGACTTTAGTTAGTATATGTAATTGTATTTAATTGTAGTTATTTGTAGTTAATTTATTTAATTAATTTAATGATAGTTTAGTGTTAGGTTTAATTGTAACTTAGGTTAGGATTTATTTTACAGGTAATTTTGTATTTCTTTTAGCTAGGTAGTTATTAAATAGTTAATAACTATTTAATAACTATTCTAACTAGTTAAAATAAATACAAAGTTACCTGTAAAATAAATATAAATCCTAAAATAGCTACAATGTAATTATTAATTATATTGTAGCTATCTTAGGGTTTATTTTACAGGTAAGTATTTAGTTTTAAATAGGAATAATTTATTAAAGTATAGTGTAGTGTTAGGTGTAATTGTAACTTAGGTTAGTTTTTATTTTACAGGTTAATTTCTCTTTATTTTAGCTAGGTAGCTATTAAATAGTTAATAACTATTTAATAGCTATTGTACCTAGTTAAAATAAATTGAAATTTACCTGTAAAATAAAAATAAATCCTAAGATAGCTACAATATAATTATTATTTATATTGTAGCTATATTAGGGTTTATTTTAAAGGTAAGTATTTAGTTTTAAATAGGATTAACTTAGTTAATAAGAGAAATATTATTTAGATTTGTTTAATTAATATTTAAGTTAAGGGGGTGTTAGGGTTAGTGTTAGACTTAGGTTTAGGGGTTAATAATTTTATTACAGTAGCGGCGTTGTAGGGGGGGCAGGATAGGGGTTAATAAATTTATTATAGGTGACGATGGTGTAGGGGGGCAGATAAGGGGTTAATAAGTTTAATATAGGTTGCGGCGGGGTCCGGGAGCGGCGGTTTAAGGATTAAACTATTTATTTAGTTGCGGCGAGGTCCGGGATCAGCAGGATAGGGGTTAATAACTTTATTATAGAGGGTGGCGGTATGGGGGGGCAGGATAGGTATTACTAGGTATAATGTAGATGGCAGCGGGGTCCGGGAGCGGCGGTTTAGGGGTTAATACATTTATTAGAGTTGCGGCGGGGTCTAGGTGCAGCGGTTTAGGGGTTAATAACTTTATTGAGTTGCGGGGGGCTCCTGGGGCGCCGGTATAGGGGGTAGAACAGTGTAGTTTAGTGTGAGTGTTTAGTGACAGACTAGCAATAAAGCTGTCAAAAAGCCGAAGAGCAGCGAGATTGGATGAGTGATAACTCTCACAGTCCGCTGCTCATCGCCCCGTACTTGGTGCGCAGCTTTTTGACAGCTTTTTTGATCATTTAGGCGAAATTTTGCAGGTCTGTGGCATCGATGGTAGGCGAGCTTAGGCAGGCGTATTGAACCGGCGAAGGCAGGTAAAGTAGACGGCTTGATAACTACCCCTCCTAGTGTCAATAAGCTATCCAGTTCTTTCTTAAAACGAAACGTCGGGTCCATAGATAGTTCACAGTATGTATCAGTGTCTGTCAGTTGCTGCAGGATGTCAGCTCTATAGTCCCCATAGTTCAAAAGGACTATGGCTCCGCTCTTATCAGCGGGCCTGATGACAATAGAGGTGTCATCCTGCAGTGACTTAATGGCCCTTCTCTCAGTGGTCTCTAAGTTGTGTTTCCTCATCTTATTGTGTCTCTCATAATCAAGGTCCTAAGTGATCAGATGTATAAATGTCTTAGTGCTAGGGCTGCTATTTTGGGGCTCAAAAGAGCTGGGTTTCTTACATATCTGTTCAAGCTGTGAGGCATCTTGGATTGTATTGGAGTGTTGAAAAAACTCTTTGATCTTCCAATTCCTATTGAGTCTATAAATGTCACGTTTAAGCTTAAATTCAGAGGAGCTATGACTAGGTACAAAGGAGAGCCCTCTGTTAAGTACCTGTTGCTCCATAGGGGTAAGAACATGAGAGCTTGAATTGACTATTATATCCTCTGGCAGCTCCGTCTGTACCTGCCTCCCCGCCTTCCTGATGTGTGGTCTGTTGTGCCTCCCCCCTGGATCTTGTAGTTGCCACTAAAAAATGACTTGGGGTTGATTGACCTCTATGTGAGAATGGAAAACTATGTCCCCTTTGGGGAGGAAAATCAGGGGATGCTGGCTGCTAGGTAGCTGAAAGATTAATTTCTGCCTCTGATGATTCTGCACCACTGGTGTCTACTTTGCTGAATTGTACCCTCCTTTGTCTATTATGTCTCCTATGATGACTATCCTGTGTAGTAGTGAGTAATTTATAAATTTTCCCCTGCAAGTAATCCATGTTAACTACATCTAGCTTGCGGTTCTTAAATATTATAAGGTCACCCCTATATTTTTCTATTTGTTGGCCTAATTTGACCAACCAATTGTCTTGTGTGTTCTTAGCAAGTGTGCTACTGTGTGTTTCTTCAAAAGTTTGAATCTCACTCTTAACTTTCGATAAAATGGCAGTTACCTCTTCCACTACTAGTAATACCAAGTCTAAAAAGCACTTGTTAAGTATATGGCACCATTTCTTCCTGAACTCTGGGTTTTCCCTTTTAATAAAGCATAATATAAGTTCACAGGGGTCTCACCAATTGTCCTGCTGACCGGTGCAAATAAGATCCTGGCTACATCATCCCATGTGTATGATACTGTGCCGGTCTGGGCACCCCTGGCTTGTGTCTCTGGGTCCTCAAAGAGTTATTGTATGGTGCTCTCCTTTTCAATGGGTACTGTTGGTTCAATGGAAATGAAACCTTCTGGCTCCATCCTTGAAATGTACCGTGGTCTCCTTAGGAAGTTGTCCAAATCACTGTTATATATGATAAGAAAAGGATGTTAGATACAGTTCATATAAATAGTATTAGCAACTCACAAACACTGAGTGTCGATGATAAAAAAGAAATGGGGGCATCACTGTTTCACAATATAATATCACAGTCCATTTAACAGAACGTACCAAATGAGGTGCAGGACACAATATTGGCTCTAGTGAGCACACAATAGGGAATATCCCTGAAAACATGCTCACTTTATTCACATTTTATTTATGTGGGGATGACACACATAGTTTGGGGTAATTTTATTTTAAATAGCGAAGTACACAGATGAGTACCGGAAGTGTGTGAATAGGAATTCACTTCTGGTTGGGACAGGCTAATCAAAGATAGAGACTGAAAGTAAGTGAATATGTAATTACTTCCGGTTGGGGTATGCTAATGACACGCATGGCGTGCGGTTCACATGAGGTAATGTTGTTAACACTGAGTGTCACCACAGGTGTGTATTATTGTTTGTTTGTTCACTTAGGTATTTAAGATTGAATTAAATAACTTGTTGTTATGCTGATGAAGGGGAGGCTGTCCCCGAAAACGTTTCATTAAACTGAAGCTGTTTTTCACAAAGACCTGAGAGTGCATCATCTTTGAAGTTTATTATTGGCATTTTTGCACCCAGGCAGATGTCCGGTTGGAGGGTGATCCTGTTAAATGGACTTTGATATATATATATATATATATATATATATATATATATACATATATACCTATAAATATAGATGCTTGTATCTATTTAAAAATACATAGAACATATTCCCTCATGTGCAGAACATTGTAATATTAAATATTTATAGTATATACAGTGTAATACACCAATGCACTAATATATATGTCTATATTTGTATTTGTGTTTATGTGTCTGTAAATAGAGGGCACAAACAAATTGCTCTCACTGGACATAAAGATCACGCAAAACTTTAATGTGATATTTCGGGGCGTTCACATATATACACATATAAATACATTAATACAAATGTACATACATATAAACATATATATATATATATATATATATATCAATGTTAAAGCCCTTTGCAGTCCTCTTGAGACCTCATATCTTTGAGCCTTTATAACTTTTTATTGAATTTTAATTGTAGAAATTTTTATTAAATACTGTTATTATGAATGTAACTGTACTTTTAAATGTATTTTTGATGTATTTTGTGCCACTTTTTAGTAGAGCGTAACAGTTAACCAGAGCTCTGAAGTCACGCTATCTCAATGCACATGATACATTTTATTGAGCTTGAGCGAAAGCATTTACTTTCAACTTGTAAAATGTGCGCTGCTTCCGTCGCGTGCAAAAAGCTGTGATAACCCCCTTAGTGCTCATGCGCAATAGTTAGCCTGCCATTTGTAATTTAGCCCTTACTGAACCATTTTTCATGTATTGATCACCACAGCTAAAATGATTTAAAAGAAAACCCCCAAAAAAGGGGGTTAAATAAACTAGCGCTTAAGAGTTAATATCCCTTGCCTTATTGTCCTACTATCTACTTCCCAGATAGAAAGGTGTATAAAGTGAAAAAGTTATGGAGATTAGGCGCTTAATCTGCAAAAGGGATAAAGGTGTGTATGGAAGTCGTTGGCTAAATATGTAAAAAAAACTGGACCTTGGACAGAATAAGTGAAAAATTCTTCTACAATTTATTTTCAAAATAAAAACATGATAATACCAAGATAAAATAAATCACAATCCCTAAGTGTTGCAACACTATATCGATCAATTCATAAAATTTCTAAAATTCAGATATACATTTGTTTCATACACCAATAAAAGGATTTAACTGCTCTTTTGTATCCTTTGTTCAAAGATTTTAGATAGAATGTATTCTTTTATTTCAACACAACTAATAATATTTGTCTCTATTCGATATTTTATATCTATATTTCATCAACTTTAAAATTACAAATATGTAGCAAAAACTAACAATTAGTTAAAACAATTTAAATGCAAGACTGATTATAAATGGTGTCCCCACAATGGCTGTTTACTTATATTGGTTGTAATTTTGTGTATCTAAAAAGTTCATCAAAGCATTTGTAAGTAATTGGGGATAAATTACTGAGGGCTGTGTTCTTTATCCTTATATTTATGTTGTGATATATTACGGTTTCACAGTTACCACTTTGTATCCTCAGTGAGCTTAATTTGTAGAAAAGGAATGTTCCAAACAGTGTTTAGGGGAGATTTTCTTACCCTCTCTTGTGAGCTGTTACTACTCACGGCTTCCCGGCGGTTCCTATGTGTCCTCAGTCCTCAGGGGTTCCGGTAGGTAATTTTCCGCTGTGTTACCTTGTCACTGGTCCTTGTAGAAGTGCTCTGATTACAGCACAAAACTGTAGGCAATCCTTTTGTTTCTGTAACTTGCGCAAGTTAGCTTTTGTGTTTGTAGTTCCTCAATCTCCTGCACTTAAGTACTAAACACACAAAATCTCCATTTTGATTGGCAATAATACAGGAATTTCATTATTGGACTTGAAAACTGCAATATTAATGACGAATAGTGATTTTGTTTTGTTTTCAGGAGCTAAAGGGACAGTCTACACCTAAATACGTATTGATTAAAAACATAGATAATTCCTTTATTACCCATTCCCCAGTTTTGTACAACCAACACAGTAATATTAATATACTTTTTACCACTATGATTACCTTGTATCTAAGCCTTTGCAAACTGCCCCCTTTTTCAGTTCTTTTGACATATTTTAGCCAATCAGTGCTGACTTCTAGGTAACTCCACAGGCATGAGCAAAAATGTTATCTATATGGCACACATGATCAAATGCCCTCTAGTTGTGAAAAACTATCAATGCATTCAGATAAGAGGCAGGATATTCCAGGGCTAAAAAAAAAAGCATATAAGCCTACCTAGGTTTTGCTTTCAACTAAGAATACCAAGAGAACAAAGTAAAATTGATGATAAAAGTAAATTGGAAATTTGTTTAAAATTACATACCCTATCTAAATCAAGAAAGATTATTTTTGACTAGACTATCCCTTTAACAATTTTGTGCATGAGGAGTATTTACAGCAGAGGCATTTTGTGATTTTAATAACTGCAAAAAACACAATATTGGCCAATGTGTCAAAATCATTCTCACAAAGATTGTGGTCAAACTCTAACTCATAGGAAGAGTGGTGGTTGCTTGCTTCACTTGTTAATTTCAATTGTCATGAGTAAATACATGCACTAATTAATTCACAAATGAAGATCTTTATGTTTAGATACAGATTTGCTTAAAAGCCTAGTTTTAATAATTAATGTGTGGCCATGGATAAAAGCTGTACAGAAAAGCACATAGACCAATGCAATAAAATATATTTTCTAGAACAGGACTATTACATTCTATTACACAGAACCCATAAATTGGCAGATTTTTTTTTACAATACTGTTGTTAAGAATTAAATAACATAATTTAATGTATTTTTCAAATTAGTAAAGTACAGGTACTGATCCCCAAATCCGGAATTCCAAAATCCAAACTTATTCTGAAATTCAAACTTTTTAATTAATTTTTTTACAAGTAAATTTAGCAAAAATTACTATTTTCTTTGCCTGTAAGTTACAATATTATAGGAATGTGTTTTTATTTAATGTTCTAAAATGCAAAACATATTCTATATTTATTTAAAACAACACATTACCTTTCTGATTACTATGCAGTACTATCTTTTTGAGGGTGCTGTGTATACAAAAGTATTAAAAATTATATAAAACTACCTTTAGTTTACATGTATACACTGCCTAAATTACATGAGATGTTCACTCTTGGTTCCATCCCCTCTCCAAACTGTCCCATTTTACAGATGCAAATATTCCAAAATCCAAACTATTCTGAAATCCAAACCTATTCTTGTCCCAAACAGTTTGGATAAGCAATTTTTCTACCTGTAATATGTTATGAGGTGTGTGTTTTTTTTTAAATTAGCTCTACAATGAGTTCTTTTAGCCAGTAATTCAATAATTCTGCTCTAATGCTGTGTATTTGAGCAATGAGTGTTAAGCATTCATAAGAATTGTTTCGTCCCCACAAGCATTCTGATATGCGCTTATGTTCTGACTTTTATTTGATTGGAGGGAGGTTGAGAATGCTGCTGGAGATTACTAGCTCCTTGTACAGGTATATTTTTGAGGGTGATGTTACAGCACTTAAGCATCTTTTTGATGATTCATTTGTCAAATTACACAATTCTACCAGTTATTTTATTTAATTTACATGTTTTAAAATGTTTCATTATATTTATCTAATGTTGCTGATAGATGTTTATTGAAATCTAAGACCTTCTGACAATAGTTTTCCATGTATTCTTCTTTGGTTGTGCCCTTTCTTGAGCATTTCCATCATGGGTGGGTAGTTGTTTATTTATGTGTTTTATTGTCTTAAATGAAGTCTACAGAAAGATCATATTCTTATGGAGGTAAGAGTTAGTCATCCTACTTTAGAACATAATATTATTTTAAAGAAATGCCTATGGTTGTTTAAATCCTGTGGTTGTTTACAATTACTTGTTCAGTGTTTCTAGACAATCTTGAGATACTATATTCTTTTCTACTTTATAGTACTGCTTGCTAATGTGCTAATACGTTTTACATTGTACATGCTGCTCTTGAGGGGTGTGTGAGAGTAATAGGAACCCATTGGCTGTGCAAAAGGTAGGGAGGGAATCTAGAGGTGGGCTTTGAGGGGGGGAAGTCTGTATCTAAATTTGGACTATATACATAATGGTCGGAGAGTGCTTAATAAATTAGTAAATTATGCTTAATGGTGGGAAAGAGCTTGGAGGGTTTGCATAAGAATATGAGAGTGGATAAGATTGAGCACAAGCAATATAATACCTGGTGGTTATGAATACTGAGATAGTGTTCAAAATTGGGAAAATAATCTTATACATTTAGCTAAAACTACATAATACATAATTTATAGATGAATAGGAAAGAACTTAATTCAGTAAGAGAAAATTAGGATATCTTGCATTTACTGAGAGCTAATTTTTTAATATTTATTATTTAGTGAGCAGTGGTTGAGGAGTGGTGGTTGTGCCAGTAACATTGGGTAAGTAAGGTTAAATATATTTTTAAACATTTCAGCTCAGATTACAAGTGGAGCATAAATATATTTGCATGATTGGGTGCTAACATCACTCAAGCACAATCAATAGTGCTTTTATTTTTGCTCTCATATTACAAGTTGAAAGTAATATCTTAGTGCTCAAACAAAAGGCAAGAGTGAAAAGTGTGTTAACATCTGCATGATGGATAGTGAGGGTGCATCACTCACATAATAGACTTCTATGGGGTGTGCTGAAAAACTCATGTCGACTTTTGCTCGAGCGCTAAACCAAAGGTCAAATAGTGGAGTTCTTCACTTACCTTAAAAACTATGGGTTTCTTCTGAAATCTAAGTTTAAATCACTGCACACAAATATATATACATATGCAAACCTATATGCCTGCCTCCACAACAAAGAGTAGCAGACAATGTACGTCAGCTGCCAGCATGTACTATTGCACCAGCATTTGCTTTGTCTGAACAATTAAAGTTTATGACTATCATTTTCCATTTAAGCACACCAAAGGTGCACTATTTCAGATAAGTCCCTATAAGTGGTTTGACATTAGGACAGTGAGAGCTTTTCTCCCACATGCACCACAAATATTAAAGAAATGCCCTGTCCCTTGG
Source organism: Bombina bombina (assembly GCF_027579735.1). Lineage (NCBI taxonomy): Eukaryota > Metazoa > Chordata > Amphibia > Anura > Bombinatoridae > Bombina > Bombina bombina. Next base: position 294,139,062 of record NC_069504.1, read on the forward strand.
TTCCTCTTTCCATGTGCCTATGAAAATGTCACACAGCCCAGGGGACTTGGTAAGAATTGGAAATTAAAAGAGGCTGGAGGTCCCTCCTCATTCTCAATTAAAACACCATTGTTCAGAGGGTTGACACATTGTTATTCTTTGTACAGAGGAAGTAATGTTGTGGATTACAGTGGGCTGGATTTATGCACATTTGTTAGAATGCTGTTTGGTCTTAGGGTTCAGTAGATATTATATTTGATATTAATCAATCCAGTGGTGGTTCTAGAACTTAATATTTTGGTTGGCTAATTGGGGGCTACCAAAGATACAGCACACATAATATATGAGCCATTTACAGCTCAATGGGGCTTTGAGGAGCATAGCTCCTCAGCATCTCAATAGAACCGCAATAGCCTTAATCCTCACTTCACTTATATTTTACAGCCTATTGCCAATGGGTGTACCTGCAGCTAACATGTATAGTTGCATGAGATGGCCAATACATAATGATTTGCACATCATATGCTTCAGAAACTTGTTTGCACAACAGGTCATGTAAATGCTTGTAATTGTTAATTATATGAATGTCAGTTTTTCATGGTGAAGTAGTCTTACTGGATAGAATGAAATTTGTCTCAGCAATCTCACAGACACACACAAGGGGCAAACCATAAGCATTCCTGGGTATTTTTAGAGGTGTGGATTTTTCACCGAAACCTCAGCACTGAATACAAAATTTAAAAAAGTCTAAATTGTCCACATGAAATGTGTCTCTTGAATACTTGTCTGGCTATTTCAAAGCTGATGAGGTTATCTCGTTTTTCTTTTTCTTTATTTTTTCTTGAACTTATTTCATCTTTTCTTTTTTGCATTTTTTAGATTGGACTGTTTTAGTTAATATTTCTGTTGTAGTTCACAGCCATATAACTGCATGAACTTAATACAGGGCACAAGTATGACTTGATTGGCTCACCAAAAGCGAACTAACATATTATACATAAACAACCAAATCTCAAAAACAAGTATAATGCATCTAATATAGTTTCCTGAATAATAAGAATATAATTTATGCACTGTTTTAACATTATGTGTTAAAGGGTGTTATATTTTCTTCCTCTAATATACGGCTATTAAACCAGCATGTGGTGTTGATGTATTTATACACAATATATGAATTTAACCTATATTTAATCATTCAATTTATCATTAATACAAATGCTAATATAATTTACAAGCTCTTTTGAATTTTCAATAACCATATAATTATTACCTACCTGTCTATGTCTCTTTATAGTTGTATACAGAACAACCCTAGTACTTCTGCTACAGTAATTACCACCCACACAGAGCTTTATTAAAATCTTTTGTTAGTCTATGTAAGTAAATCCAGGGAAGCTACATTTAAGTATTTTTTGCTAACATTTGCTTTTATGTTAAATTAAACTATGAATTAGTTCAAATTGATTCTATTAGATTAATTTATTTTTTTTTTTATTTTTTTTTTTTTGCAAAGAAAGTTTTAATACATCAGGCCATGAAACACTGAAGAAAAAAAAAAGATGTATATATCCTATTTTACCAGTCAATAAATTATTTTATATAGTGTGCTTAATATAGGTCATCAATTAGCTTTTTTAATTATATATAAACATTATTTGCTTCGAATGGTCCATAAACTGGAGCTGCCTGCACATTCTTATTTGAAATTTATATAAGTAAATTATTAACATTATGTTAGATACATAATACAACCAAAGAATGGTACATAAGCCTTTTCATTTAAAGTGGTGACCTAAAAAGAGGAAACTGTCACCTTCTGCTGCCTCAGAAATCTCAATTGAATTTACTGGTCCCATCTACACTGTTTACATTGCCTTAATTATTATAAATATTAATATCACTTCAAAAGGAATCTAGAATTGTAGCATCATTTTGAAGAAAATTTGCATTATACATAGTAAAAAAGAAATTTTTTTTGTTTTGTTATTAAATTGATTTTTTTTTAATAGAAAGTAAAAGTCAAATGAAGCCGTATTAGTAGTACAACTGGAGTCACCACACACAAATTTGTATGACTGTAGGACAATAAACACACAATTTAAGTGACAGTGCGCTAAATATGAAGAATCACAATGCAGCATCTTATGACTGGCCTTTATGACCAGCAAGGTAAGGCGCTGCTTATACCAGCGGCTATAACGGTCCCTATACATATAGGTACTGCTGTTATTTTTTTTTTTTGCTTCTTTTAGGGTTCTTTAATAAGGATGTTTCAAATATATTTTAAAAAAGTTACATTTTAAGTTGGTGTGCACCACAAACCCATTTTGCATATACTATATATTAAGGGGTGCTAGCACCAGGTTTTTTTGTTTAACTATTATTCATTATATACAGGGCCATTTCTTTCAATCCTCTTTTGTGACAAACATGGAAATATTTTACAATTTTCATAAACCATTATGTTAGTGTGTTTTCTATGAGTTGCAGTTGTAATCATTGTTTTGAGGAAGCATAGGTGAAGCGAAGCGCAATGAATTTAAAACCTAATCTTGCCTTTATAATAAGGCCTCTAAGCAACATTATAGGTGTCTATGAATCTAGGCCATTGTATAAATAAGTTCAGCAATTTGACTAATTCTAACACTTGCACATTCAATGAATATCTCCTGACTCTGAGCTGCATGAAATGTTTTTACATGGGTCCAAGTTTGTAATTATAAATTTTCATACCCCACATTTTAATTGTCTCTCATCAAATTGCAGTATTTAATATCGACTGGATAATAGCTTGTTCCAGGAGCTTTTCCTACTAGTGTAAAAAGGCATTTTAGAATTCTTACCCACTACAGTTCTTTTAAAATCTAGAATCCAAATGATTTTTAAATGCCTCTGGCATTGTGATTAGTGGGCAGCAACATGCTTGTGCAATGCTACCCCTGCTCTTGCACGGCGAATCACATGAGAGCTGGGGCTGTTAGACCTGCCCAGGGTGATTGCAAACTGCTAGCTCATAGCTGGCTAATAGGTTAAGAAGCAGCGGCCTGATGACCCCTACTTAACTATAGGCTACATGCCAGCCTTTGCCAAAACACTCCAAAGCTTCCTCACATATCTTGATAAATAGAGCCCTATATATGAACATTATTACAGTTCTTTGTTTTTCCAAGAGCTTTGTAATTCTTGACTATACCTTTTGGAAATATTGCATGGCAAATCTTGGCTTGTTGCTTACCTTTTATTTTTTGGGGTACACTGTAAATTGCATGTATGCTCAGTTTGCATTTTATACATCTTATCAGTTATTAAAATAATTAGTCAGTATGATGGAAGCTTGATAGACTGAAAAGACAGAAAAGTAGAATGCTTAGATTGTATTGGTAGAGATATTTGCAGCAGAAATAGTGAGGTTCTTATGCTATTTAACATTAGTAATGCCTCATCTTGAGTATTGTGTGCAAACTGGAATCTCTGCAAAGAAGGGCTACTAAAATGGTCTAAAGTTTACATTTTACCAGGAAAGGCTCAATGACCTAAATGTGTATAGCTTAGAGGAGAGAAGGGAAAGAGGCAATATTATAGCAACTGTCAAGTTTATTATGGGACTTAGTAAAGCTAAGACTAAGAGCATTTTTCATAAAAAGAAAAAATTGAAGAATAAGAGGTCATGATCTCAAGCTGAAGGGTAGTAGATGCAGGAGTAATTTGAGGAAGCACTTCTTTACAGAAAGGGTGATTGATTAATGGAATAAACTTCCACAAGAAGAATGCCTGGGATAAGTATAAGGCTATCCTACAAACTAGATACGTTTATGCTGTTAGGAAATATTGGGCAGACTTGCTGGGCCTATGGTTCTTATCTGCCATCAATATCTATGTTTCTATGTCTTTTCTATCATTTCATTAATGGACATTTCTGCATTCCTGCTATTGACAGATTGTTGTGCTGTCACCTAATACATAAAATTTCACACAGCAAACGAGAATTGTAAAATATTCACATCTGTTTTATCACGGTTAATAAATGAACTGGATAGAACCATCTTAGACTTCACAAAAGTGAACAAGAGGAGCTGCTGTGAGTGTTCTAGAGATGTCATTTTTAAAGTAATCCTTGTTCAAGAAGAACAATACAGGTATCCATGAAAATGGAGTTATTTCCTTGTTGTGAAAAGTTGAACTGTTGATAGATACAGTAAATTCACTGATTATAATGGGTCTGATCTTATAACTAGGGGTGGTTACAAATCTCTCTGAATTCCATGATCATACAAAATGTAATGAAACACACATAAATAACAATTTATTTTCTGGATCACTTATTGTCTTCAATAGCCATTTCTATATTTAACCAGTTCCAGTGTAAGGAAACAAAAAAGATTTTGTTAAATGGCATAGACATTGGGCTACCTGGCCTATTAAAACACAAATGTTTACAAAGACTGTAGCACAGCTTTTAAAGGGACACACAAAAATATAACATAACTAGGCTGACCATATTGCCGCTTTAAAAAGGGACACATATGAAAAATACATATGTCAGGGCTGTTTTCAGGGCTGTTTAAAGAAATGGTTTTGTATAAGAACCCTCACATATGTATTTTTCATATGTGTTCCTTCTTAAAGCGGCAATATGGTCAGCCTAAACATAACAAACAAACAAACATTTCCAATTTACTTCCATTGTCAAAATGTGCACAATATTTTTATGTGCACACTTCCTGAGGCACCAGCACCTACAGAGCATCTACAAGAGTGCACAATATATATGTATATATATTTTGTGATAGGCTGGTGACTGTCACATGGTACAGATGAAATGAAAATGGAATTCATTTAAAATTTGCCATAATAAAATTGCTATTCATTGGGAATTCAAAATAGTGCCATTGCTTTTATTTTTTTATTGTGTATTTGCCTATTATGCAATTGTACTGTATATAGTTTGGAATATATCCATTAGTGGCATGATGTAACACGGGATCATTTTGGATCTATAAGACATTGTTTTGTATTTTGATCGCCATTGTGGTATCCATACTCTGTGATTCTTCCAACATGTTTAATAGTTAAATAATTAAACAAGCATCACTATCCTTCAAGGTCTCCAGCTTTGGAAAATGTATCTCTTTTCCCTGATGTATAAAGTTGAAGCTGAATTTTGTCACTTGTAATAATTGCACTCATTATAATTGGAACTCTGAGATATTCAGACTGATGCGACTTACAGTTTAATTATGGTTATTTAATAACACAAGCAACATATGTTGCCACTAATGATTATACCAAAGAATGTTAATTTTCTGGCTTTAATAAACAAAAACACATTTCCATAAATAACATCCTTCCCTTAGGTGGGCCATTTGTTCTACCATTAAATTGGTATAATTAACCCAATGCAAATAATGGTGGAGAAGAATATTAGTCAACAGTCTCAAGACATCCATTACTGTATAAGCGTGCGTCAAAATATTAATTACAAAGAAGAGTAAATTTAATATATTTTGAAGACATCTTTAAATTGAGCATCTTTGCTAAATTTGAATATAATTACATTTAAAAGAACAGAATTATAGGTAACATTTAAACAATCATTTACTGTCACAAAGTCATGAATCTGTAGGAGGGATATTCATGATTTAGTAGTCAAAGAAAGTCAATCTTATTTTGCTCATTGCCTTATCAGGCTTGTTTATGGTGACTCTTGAGTCTGTTTCTGACATTGTGATACAAAAAACAACTCTTTGTGTCTATTAACCCCAGTTCCAAACCCATTTAATAAAAATTAAGGCATTAAAAAGTCTCTATATATTAAGGGCTAGATTACAAGTTGAGCTCAAAATATCATACATGTGCTCTGGTATTACAAGTTAGGTGCAATGCAAAAGAGGCCTTACATCCTTATTGCACAGAAGCAAGGCGCTCATGAGAGAGTGCTTCCATAGGCTACAATGGGAGCCTCGTTCTCATGCCGTCAGACACGGCATTGGAAGTAGGGCAGTGAAGGGGGTGAGTTGTGCAGCGATAGCTAGCAAATGTAAATATATATCAATATATATTTGTGTTAATATTTGTAAATACACATATTAACACATACATATATATGTACAGTATATAAACATATACATACATTTCAGTGGCAGTTTTCTTTTCTAACACCCCCTACCCCCCAGTTTTAACCCCTAAAAACTACCTAGTGCAGTAGTTTTCTTGTGAAAAAAAAAACATATTTTATATAAGAACTTACCTGATAAATTCATTTCTTTCATATTGGCAAGAGTCCATGAGCTAGTGACATATGGGATATACAATCCTACTAGGAGGGGCAAAGTTTCCCAAACCTCAAAATGCCTATAAATACACCCCTCACCACACCCACAATTCAGTTTAACGAATAGCCAAGCAGTGGGGTGATAAAGAAAGGAATAAAAAGCATCAACAAAGGAAATTTGGAAATAATTGTGCTTTATACAAAAAATCATAACCACCATAAAAAGGATGGGCCTCATGGACTCTTGCCAATATGAAAGAAATGAATTTATCAGGTAAGTTCTTAAATAAATTATGTTTTCTTTCATGTAATTGGCAAGAGTCCATGAGCTAGTGACATATGGGATATCAATACCCAACATGTGGAGTCTTCTAGATAGGGAGGTATATAGGGGCGTTGTTTCTAGCTTAAGGGATCGTACGTAGCTTTGTGAATTTGTAATTTCCTAATATAGTGATTATAGTATATTTAATGATATTTTCAAAGGTGAAAAATAAGGTGACAATATTTTATCAATTAAAGTATTCTTAAAATTATGTATACTTAATGTGATTAAATGGATCAATTTTAGATCCTAAATTCTCTCTATACAGTGTGTACTTAGTGTACTGTAGCAGGGAACTAATTTAAATGTGAATTTTTTTTTTTATCTAAAATCCGTGTGTTCGTGCTGTTATATCAAAGTGTGTGTTACCCCTATATTCATGGGTGTAAGTAAAAAAATGACCAGTTTAGGATACACCTTCCAGGATTAATTCCAATTTATTGTATTAGAGAGAAAAAAATAATATAATAAAATAATTATTAAAATTTAAAACTCTTATATAATTTAATAAAACTGTTTACATATTCTTCTAAAAATAGACTGTGGGAAGTCTCCCAAATTTATAAAACAATATATATTAAACCTTGAGATCAGTGTTTATATTGCGTGACAATTACTGAGTTTAAACGTTATTAACAGAAAAAATAACAAAGGAACCAGCTGTGAACTTTTTAAATTGTTACTTTGTCTGAGCTGAAGTTAGTAAAATAGGTCAGACCTTTGATCTCTACTTAACAGAATTAAACACTTTTCAACCTTTCATTCGTGTGTTTATATACAGTGAAAACTCACAACATTATCTCTACTTTATAGGATTAAACACTTGTTAGTCTTGCAAATTGTTTCCTTAAAATATAAGCAGTTCTTATTTTATACAGTTCGTGTCTTTGTACTAAACAGGCTTTTCTGTGTGAGACTGCTCTTAGCGCCTTGCACGCAGTCAGAGTCTGTGCATATATCAGCGTATGGTAATACAAATAGAATAGAGATGTTAGTACACACTATTTTGGGGGTTTACTGGTTTTCTTGTAACAGTACTCACAGATCCTTTTGATTTGGGCCGCTGTGTTTGTCAGATCAGCTTCCACTCAAGAGTCACTAGAGAGGGAGGGAATAAAAATAAAAACAGCCATATTCCACTGAAAACATTAGTCCACAATCCAAAAAAAAATAAGTTTATCAAAAGCAGAAGAATCAAACTGAAACAGCTGCCTGAAGAACTTTTCTACCAAAAACTGCTTCCGAAGAAGCAAATACATCAAAATGGTAAAATTTAGTAATTGTATGCAAGTTGCTGCTTTGCAAATCTGATCAACTGAAGCCTCATTCTTAAAAGCCCACGAAGTGGAGACTGATCTAGTAGAACGAGCTGTAATTCTCTGAGGCGGGGTTTGACCCGACTCCAAATAAGCTTGATGAATCAAAAGTTTCAACCAAGAAGCCAAGGAAACAGCAGAAGCTTTCTGACCTTTCCTAGGACCAGAAAATAAAACAAATAGACCGGAAGTTTTCCTAAAATTTTTAGTAGCTTCCACATAATATTTCAAAGCTCTTACCACATCCAAAGAATGTAAGGATCTCTCCAAAGAATTGTTAGGATTAGGACATAAAGAAGGAACAACAATTTCTCTACTAATGTTGTTAGAATTCACAACCTTAGGTAAAAATTGAAAAGAAGTCCGCAAAACTGCCTTATCCTGATGAAAAATCAGAAAAGGAGACTCACAAGAAAGAGCAGATAGCTCAGAAACTCTTCTAGCAGAAGAGATAGCCAAAAGGAACAACACTTTCCAGGAAAGTAGTTTAATGTCCAAAGAATGCATAGGCTCAAATTGAGGAGCCTGTAACGCCTTCAGAACCAAATTAAGACTCCAAGGAGGAGAAATTGATTTAATGACAGGCTTAATATGAACTAATATTTTTCAATCCACAGTGGATAATAATGTTTATCCCATAAAGTCTTATGCAAATTGTAAAACTACGTTTGCGATTTATTTATTGGAATGTAGTCTTTGCAAGATCCAATATGTTGGAAAAACGACCAGAGAGATCAATGTGAGGGTCAGGGAACATGTGAATGATGTGAAAAATTATTGCAAGGACTCAACTATTGCCAGGCACTTTAATCTGATACATTTTACCAATGAAGGGAAATTTAGAGTGAAAATTATAGATGTAGCAAAGGTCCCATTAAGAGGGGGTAATAAGTATAAGATTTTAGATAAAAAAGAATTATACTGGATCTATCAGTTGAAAACTAGAACCCCCAATGGCCTCAATTTGGAATAGGACATTAGCTATTTTGTATAGGATATCAATCATTAATCATTATCATTCCTTTTGTATATATAGTTGAGGGTAAGTAAGTCATCAATACAAAATTAGACCAAAGAAATAAACAAAATAAAATTAAAAATAAAACTAATTAATAAAATTACATTAAAACAAAATAAATAAAATCTGATAATTTGTAACATCTGGAACTGTGAACATTTGTGCTTACACATGAACATGTATACATCTATGTTCGTGTGTATTTTAAAATTATCAGTGATTCGTTTGGATACTGATATATACATATGAGCATATTTACATATTCTCCTGTATATATATATATATATATATATATATATATATATATTTTTTTTTTTTTTTTGGCAGGTCTAACAATCTGAATAAGAGTTAATTGACTCTAATAAAATAATATTGAATTCTTCTTTTTTGGACATCTATACTAATGGATACAGTCATAGGCTTACCTAATAAGTACTTTTAGTGAACTGTTAAAATTAAAAGAAAAAGAATTGTTAAAGGTTAAATATTTAAATATTCAAACAATTTTCATTCCTTGATAAGGGTTATATGAGGGTTGTGTGATATTGTGAACTGTAGCATATTTTGTCATTAAGTATCCTTTTTAATGTTTACTGTGTTTGATTGTGACATTGAAGGGTTAAAATATGTACCTGCCCACTACCTGTGTATAAGAAGGTTGTGGCTAGAACACCTGTTGTCTCTGATGAAGCGCCACTAGGGGGCGTGAAACGCGTCAGACGTTCGGTCCATGATGTACCTGTGTGCTTGTAAGATTGCTTAATAAAGTGAAAAGTTTTATCACTACTATGTGCTGCCAGAACTTTTTCTTTTTAATACGAACTAAAGCCTGTACAAAACAGTGAATATCAGGAAGTATAGCAATCTTTCTGTGAAATAAGACAGAAAGAGCGGAGATTTGTCCTTTCAGACAAACCCTTATCCAAACCATCCTGAAGGAACTGTAAAATTCTAGGAATTCTAAAAGAATGCCAGGAGAATTTATGAGAAGAACACCATGAAATGTAAGTCTTCCAAACTCTATAATAAATATTTCTAGAGAGCTTGTAACATAGTATTAATCACTGAGTCAGAGAAACCTCTATGACTTAGAACTAAACGTTCAATTTCCATACCTTCAAATTTAATGATTTGAGATCCTGATGGAAAAACGGGCCTTGAGATAGTAGGTCTGGCCGTAACGGAAGTGGCAAAGGTGGGCAACTGGACATTCGCATCAGATCCGCTTACCAAAACCTGTGTGGCCATGCTGGAGCCACCAGCAACACAGAAGACTGTTCCATGATGATTTTGGAGATCACTCTTGGAAGGAGAACTAGAGGCGGGAAGATGTAAGCAGGATGATAACACCAAGAAAGTGTCAGTGCATCCACTGCTTCCGCCTGAACATCCCTGGACCTGGACAGGTATCTGGGAAGTTTCTTGTTTAGATGAGAGGCCATGAGATCTATCTTTGGAAGACCCCACATCTGAACAATATGAGAAAACACATCTGGATGGAGAGACCACTCCCCTGGATGTAAAGTCTGGCGGCTGAGATAATCCACCTCCCAATTGTCTACACCTGGGATATGCACCGCAGAGATTAGACAGGAGCTGGATTCCACCCAAGCAAGTATCCGAGATACTTCTTTCATAGCTTGGGGACTGTGAGTCCCACCCTGATGATTGACATAAGCCACAGTTGTGATATTGTCTGTCTGAAAACAAATGAACGGTTCTCTCTTTAGCAGAGGCCAAGACTGAAGAGCCCTGAGAATTGCACGGAGTTCTAAAATATTTATTGGTAATCTCGCCTCTTGAGATTTCCAAACTCCTTGTGCTGTCAGAGCTCCCCAACCTGAAAGACTCGCACCTGTTGAGATCACAGTCCAGGTTGGCCGAACAAAAGATGCCCCATGAACCAAAAAATGGTGATCTATCCACCATGTCAGAGAGTGTCGTACATTGGGATTCAAAGATATTAATTGTGATATCTTTGTATAATCCCTGCACCATTGATTCAGCATGCAAAGCTGTAGAGGTCTCATATGAAAATGAGCAAAGGGGATCGCGTCTGATGCTGCAGTCATGAGACCTAAAACTTCCATGCACATAGCCACTGAAGGTAATGACTTAGGCTGAAGGTGCCGGCATGCTGCGACCAATTTTAAACATCTCTTGTCTGATACAGACAGAGTCATGGACACTGAATCTATCTGGAAACCTAAAAAGGTGACCCTTGTCTGAGGAATCAAGAAACTTTTTGGTAAATTGATCCTCCAACCATGTTTCTGCAGAAACAACACTAGTTGATTCGTGTGAGATTCTGCAGTATGTAAAGACTGAGCTAGTACCAAGATATCGTCCAAATAAGGAAGCTCCACAATACTCTGTTCTCTGATTACAGATAGTAGGGCACCCAGAACCTTTGAAAAGATTCTTGGAGCTGTTGCTAGGCCAAATGGAAGAGCAACAAATTGGTAATGCTTGTCTAGAAAAGAGAATCTCAGAAACTGATAGTGTTCTGGATGAATCGGAATATGAAGGTATGCATCCTGCAAGTCTTTTGTGGACATATAATGTCCTTGCTGAAAAAAAAAGACAGATTAGTCCTTATAGTCACTGTTAGGGGTAATGTGAACCTGACTGCAGCCATCTTGTTCCTCGCAGCCATCTTGTGATGATTAGCATCTATTTTGTAATGATTAGACTTTATTATAATGGTTCATTCTGTAGTGAGAAATATATGCTTATCATCTTATTCTGCAAAGCTAGCTAACCTTGTAGATGTTCCTGGCTGTACGCCCAGAAGAATATAATGTCAATAAGATGGTCCAGCAACCTTGGTGTATCTGCAGATGCATGGCTTATTATGACTATGAGATTATTGTTATGAGCTAGTGAATTTCCAAAATCACACTGTGCTTTACTCTGTATAACTGTGTAAAATGACGCGGTCCTAATGTGTCATCCCCTTAACCCTGTATGCTGTTACTGAAGTCTATAAGATAGGCTTGCACTGTTCAATAAAGATGATTGGCTTTAGATCATATTGCTGCGTGGTCTGAGTCATTCTAAGGGATCCTTATCAGATAATCTACATCTGCCACAGGTGGTATAGTGGGCCCGTGACTTCGGCCTGACCTGACACTTCCCCCCCTGGGGAAACACCTAACAATTTTGGTGTCAGTTATGTGGGATTCGCAGTGAGTAAGTATGAGTGCTTTTACCATGCTTTCCTTCTGTGAATCTGAACCTAAATTTAGTCTGGTAATAGGTGTTGATAATATATGATAAAGGGTTAAGGGGTTCCTGTGGTTGAGATGCAGGTTTGCGGAGGTTATAGTCCTGCCGGCAGTTGTGATAACCCCTCCAGACAGGTTAAGAGTCCTGTGCTGGGTTACAACAGGTATTGTGAGTCCTGTCTGTGATAAGCGCGCAAGAAATAAATGAATGCCATTTGACGGAGATTTTAAAGTCAAGCTCCCCCGGGAAAGTTGGCAGTGAGTGAGTTTCATGTGTGTTAAAGTTTCCCATATTCTTTCCCATAATAGAGTTTTGTTACCCACCTGAAACTCATGTTGATATCTGATGCTTGCTTTGGTTTGTTAGTGTTTTGCTGCTATATAATTGCTTAGAAAATATTAAGTGGCTATGCATGTTATTATTGTGGCTATTATTGTGTGGAGGAATGGGATCTGCTTATAGATAATAATGCACAGAGAAAATTACATGTATAAGGTCGAAAAAAAAGAGTTAATAATTTCTGCAAAAGACAGAAACATTTAAAAAACACTGTCAGTGAGCACTGCTGTGTGGTAAATAGAGAAATCTCTGTGTTAAAAAATGTAGCAGGCAAAGAAGGGGGGCCACCACTGAGCACGCACATAGATCAGAAGAGAAAAAAAAGAAAAAAAAAACTGTTACAGAAGCTTCGTTTGTAAGACTTTTTGTTTGCTTGTAGTAATGAAAAGGAAATTTTGTATATTGAGATGCATAATGTGTGATGGTCTGTCGGTTCTCACTGTGGTATGCGTGTAACAGATTTACTTTAAACCAAAAACAGAATGTATTATTTGAAAATGATTGTCCCAATCCATGCAGAAAATGGCCATTTTGCGGGGATTCGGAATGAAATACATTTTGAACTTGGTGACAAGTTAATCTTGTGGTCTTTTTATATTTGGTATTTGGTACGCTATGAAATAAATGTTTTTCTGAGAAAGAAAAAAAGGAGTGAATCTCTGGTATGCAAGATGGAATGAGCTTGTGTGTCTGTATCGCTGTAAAAATGTTTCTTTCTGTTTCTCTGCTGGGAAATCAGACATTGTAAGGAGGTTTTTTGTAGTGTTATTTTTTTATACCTGCATTTTAAAGTCAGCAGCATGTTTTAAGTATGTGGTATTAATAAGCAGTTTTAGTTTTAAGTGATAATTGTTTTTCGGCATGTAAATATATGATATTGTTTTAGCAAGTGAAGTAACGGCTTTGAAAGTGGCTTTGAAAGTGCGATGGTGTGTGTGATTTTTTTGTCACGCTCTGGTAAATATGAAACTGTTTCTTGTATGATTAATGGGTTAACGTATGTTGTATTTGTAGGGTCTGTGCACGGAGTTAGTGCAAAAAAAATAAAAAAAATGAAATATAGTTATAGGCTGTAATTGAAAGTTTATCTAAAAGTGCGTCCGTTTTTGTTGCAAGTAAATTAATCTGCAGGTCATGCTACAGTACAGAGGTGGAATTTGTGTGGTAAATCATACAAGCAGCCTAAATTATGGTTGGGATATACATATGTAATTTACGTGATGAATGGTTAGTCCTTAAAGGGAAAGTCCACTGTACAATTGTTTTTATATTTGTGTATTTTCAATTACTTGTTATACAAGCTGCATAGTATAAAATGTAGGAGAAGTTGCATTTGTAAGTCTGTGTATAGCTGATGTAATTTGTAATGGGTTGAATTTCGGATAATCCTTATCTTATATTTGTCTGTAAAATCAGAGCTCAGTGCGTAGACGGAGCAATAGAAAATTATCATTTTATTATTTAAAGGACCAATTCACTAATGTGAAAGGAGTTCATGAATAGCAATAACACTGTATTAGTAGTTTGCAAAATATATTTTAAGAGACCTTTCTTTGTATATATTTATTTTAAATCTGCCGTTTAGATAGCAGATATTTCTTTTTGCAGTATAACTTAATTCTCTCTGTAATGCAAACTGAAGTGATAAGTTGTCTACAATTTTAGTGTAACGATCCGTGAGACTAGCAAAAAAAAAACACAAGAAAAAACAGAGGAGTGAAAATATTTAAAGGGATACAGGTAAACTGATATAACATCTGAGAATTTAAGGGAATATTTACAGAAAAGACAATGAGGTTTACTGTAAGCCTAACACTAGTATATTTCACTGTGTTAGCAGCTTCAATTAAAGATTATTTTTTAGTTTGGGTAAAATGTCCCTTTAACTATCCTGCATCCCGCTGTGAGTGCGTTCTTATGTTGCTTATGCTTGCTTAGGCTATTTAATGAACGTCAGTATACATTTTTTATTATAAGGATCATTGGGAATAATTTAAAGGGGAAATTGTATTATTATTCTTTTGTAGAAAGCTTATTTTTGTGTTATATGCGGTTGTTATATTTGGCTGGAGAGCTGCAGAATGGTGAATATCAAATTATACGCAACGTTAAATCCAATAATTTTGTTGTTGTGGAAATAAGTATCAATTATCAAGTTTTAGTGTGAATTTTATATTTTTAAGCAGTAAACAGTATTTCTCCTTTAAGTAAAAATGAAACTTTGAGCTTGCCTTACTATCCTTGAGAAGAATGATAACACTGTGCAAGTTTTGGTTTTCTTTAAAAAAAAAAAAAAAAAAAAAAGTTCTCTCTTGTGTTTGGCTTTGTCACAGAGAGAAAGATTTGTACTTTACATTTATAGCGGCAGTACTGGTGTTCTATGTTATAAAAAATGATAAATATAAATTGCTCACTACAAAGAAACCAGTATTTATATCATATTCTGTCACAGAATATAGCTTAAAACTGATAATTTTATTTCTGTGGCCGTCTGCTGTCAAACTGTATCTCACAGATATTACAGAACTCTTTGTTATTTAAAATAACCCCCACTGCGTTCAATAAATAAATGAGATATTATTTAATGAAGTGATTTAAGTGACACTTTAAAATATATATAGTTATTTGGCTACTAACCAGTCAACAACTATAACTGTATTAAGTTTCATTGCTGCTTAACAGCTAAGCCTTGGTCTATGATGTGTCTACAATAAACACCCCTATATTAAGGCAATAGGGTATGGCAAACAAATGATGCACAATTTATCTGATTCTACTGCATTTACATAACTTGCTAATTTATCTGATTATAGTTTTGACATGCCTTGTGTCTAGGGCCTTCTTCCAGCACACAGTTTTAGTTTTATTTATATGGCTATTTTGTCTCTTGGTGTTGCAAAGAGATTTCAACAGCTTGTGATAAGAGGCAGCCCTCAAAGGCTTACAAATTAGCATATGAGCCTACCTATGTTTGGTTTAATCTAACAATACCAAGAAAAAAAAGGCGATTTTGATGATAAAAGTACATTGGAAAGTTGGTTAAAATTAAAAGTCCTATCTGAATAATGACATTTTCATTTATACTAGTATGTCCCTTTAACAGTGGATTTGCATGGTGCATGCGGCAGGAGAACGGTGGCTGGACCATGGTTATCTGATCTTTCCCAAATAAGCGCAATTTTATTTGTACAATATGCAACTGAAGTTTCTTGGGCATCTGCTGTGATTGCTTTATTTGTGTGATATCAAAGTTTTGTACATAGTAGACGTTGCAGAGCCTGGGTATAGATGGTTCTTAGGGGGATGTTTTTAATTATTTGTGGCATTTTGCGAGTGTTGCATTTCAGTGAATGTCAGAATATGTGTTGAATTTTAGGTTAATTGTGGTTGTTTGAAGTTTGTGTCGGCAGCTAATGTTTTGTTTTGTGAAAGACAAGAACAATTGGTTTTCAATGTTTGTTTCTTATGTTTTTCTCTTTTGTGACTACGTGTGGAAGTGTGCTGTATGGACAGCATATTGAATAGTGAAGTGTATTTGATTTTGCTTGCTATTGAGAATTGTCTCTGCATGAGTGGAGTGCATGATTTGTCGTTTAGTTTCTTGTTATGTTGTGTTTGCGTGTCACATGAGATGTTTCACGCAAACAAGGGGGAAGTATTGATGAGTATTGATGAGTATATTATGTAATGGGGGTGATTGTTTTTAGGAGGTGAACCTAAAACGTTTTGAATCTCCTCTTACAATGTTATTGCCTAACCACCAGCTGTGCCCTAAATTTCCCTGTCTTATCCCTATGCAGGATGCACTACGTCCCTAGGATTGTCTAGAACTTTCCTTCATTGGGAATCTGGCCACGGACATCATCTACCTTGATGGCCACCCCGGTCGTAGCCTGTAGACCCAGACCCCACTCCTTTTTCCCTCCCTGGTGGATTAGATCTCTTCATTGTCTCTCTGTGTTGTATTTTGCTCTCATATTTCAGTGGCCTAAAATGTTTTATTTTTCTATTTGGTTTTTAACACTATATTTGTATTTGCAGGATGAGAGTATGCTGCTGTATCCAGAGATTAAAAGACACTAACTGAATTATTTTTGAGTTTCCATATTTAGGTAAAATCTGTACACGCAAAATTCCATAAGTGCACTCTTCAAAAGATTAAAGATTGAAAGCAAGTAAACCTTTAAAGAAAGAAAAGATGAAGATGAAAGACCTTTTGTCAAGCTTGTTTTAACCATCATATTGCAGTAAAAGTTGCTGAACTATCTTTGGATCCATTCTTTGCTTTGCATGCTGGTACCAGCCTCAGAACTGGACTCTGGGTAATCCATGACTGTTTCCTCTGATGTGTGTCTTCAGGACATAAAGACTATCCTTTTCTGGACTGTGCCTTGCCGCTCGATATGGAGGACCTGTTATGCTGTTACAGGGTCAACCAATTAAATTAGGGGAGTATTGTTTTAACTCGATTCCTTATATTGCTTGTTTTATATTCTCTTGTATTTGTTTTATTTTTATTGATCATATTGTTGATAAGAGATCATATGCTTTACTGGTATTAGTGCACATTGTAGTTTATGTGCTTAACATAGTAACCCTTTAGATAAATGTAACTGTGAACTTCGCAGTATTGCACCCTATTGAATGGTCCACTGAGTATAAAAATATGTTTAAAGAAAATGCTGCAATATATCATAATATTTTAGACCCTTCACCCTCTAGAACATAAGGAGGACATGTCTCAGCTAGAAGTTTATATTATACAGAGAAATATTTGTTTAGGGAATAGCATAATTATAGTTTATGAAAGCAAATGTATTTTTCCCTTTTATTAATTGGTATGGTATCTGCAAAGTGAATTTGGTCATTCCTGATGTTTGTCAAAGAGAGTAATTATCTTACCATAAAGATGTGTTTACCTTTAAAAGAGTTTGTAGTTTTAAATGATGTTCTGTTTGTATGCTTTCCTCATACAGGAGTGTGAGAGAAATTAGGTTGCATAAAATAATTAGTAAACTAGTAGTGTTTATATCAGATGATATTGTTGAATATTAGGATCATGGTTGGAGAATTATAAACATTATAGATAGCAGCCATGCAGAATAAAGCAACATACGGTTCTTTTATTTTTAGAAGTTCAAAGTGACAGTATAAAAAAATTCATTTACTTTTATTGACTGTTTTCTTTTTTTTTCATTGTTGCTACAGGGCAGGCCTTAGCATAAGTTTTAGCATAACCATTCAGGCCCTTGATGAAGTTTGGCAGGTTTTCACTTGCTTAGTATTCATGAAGTATCATTTAAAAGTGTATAGAGAAGTTGTAAATTATTCTCTGAGAAATATCAATGTATTTAATTTGTATTATATATCAACAATGTTTTTTTTTATTTTAAATGACATAGGATGAAAGTGACGTTTTATTTGGACATAATTGTGATTGTATTGCGGTGTGTACTCATCCTGTACTGTTTCTGTTTGCTTCCTAGACTCCCTGTGACTCGAGTGTTTGCTTGCCATGGGTATCCACTGGTTGCCTTGTCTACCCCATGAACAAACCATCAGATTTCCAGCATCTCCCTGCGGAAGAACATTGGATAAGCACCCCTACTGCAAATGAACTGTTGGAGAATTGTATTATAGCAAAGTGTCATGGTGTAGCACTCTCAAATGGACAAAGACTGTTCTTAAAGTGATCAGAGGCCACCTAGAGACAGTTGTGCTGTTGCTATATCATGCTTTACTGTGGAGAAGGAACTGTTGGACATATTGGGGGATGCTAGCAATGCAGGTGGAGAAATAAACGATGCAGCATTGTTTGGGGGTAGATGGGGGGCTGGTTGGGTCTCTGTGCAGGTAGACCGGTAGTTTTGGGAAGGCTGAAAGATAGATGGAAGGTATTGGAGGGGCTGTACCTATATGCAGTGACAAATTGTGCCCTATTAGCCTATAAAAGTATATCACGACATAGGAATATTTTTCTCTTTAGTATTCTCACATAGAGTTCTGTTACCATAATATAAGGCTTTACTAATTTTCTATGCCTGTCTATTTTTATGTTATTCTGTTAGAATAAAAGGATGGTATGTTAGGGGTAATGTGAACCTGACTGCAGCCATCTTGTTCCTCGCAGCCATCTTGTGATGATTAGCATCCATTTTGTAATGATTAGACTTTATTATAATGGTTCATTCTGTAGTGAGAAATATATGCTTGTCATCTTATTCTGCAAAGCTAGCTAACCTTGTAGATGTCCCTGGCTGTATGCCCAGAAGAATATAATGTCAATAAGATGGTCCAGCGACCTTGGTGTATCTGCAGATGCATGGCTTATTATGACTATGAGATTATTGTTATGAGCTAGTGAATTTCCAGAATAATACTGTGCTTTACTCTGTATAACTCTATAAAATGACACGGTCCTAACGTGTCATCCCCTTAACCCTGTATGCTGTTACTGAAGTCTATAAGATAGGCTTGCACTGTTCAATAAAGATGATTGGCTTTAGATCATATTGCTGCGTGGTCTGAGTCATTCTAAGGGATCCTTATCAGATAATCTACACCTGCCTCAGGTGGTACAGTGGGCCCGTGGCTTCGGCCTGACCTTACACTTCCCCCCCTGGGGAAACACCGAACAGTCACCATCTTGAAAGTTGGTACTCTTACATAACGATTCAAAATTTTCAGATCCAGAACTGGTCTGAACAAATTTTCTTTCTTTGGTACAATAAATAGGTTTGAATAAAACCCCAAACCTTGTTCCTGAAGAGGAACTGGCATTTTTACCCCTGAAGACTCCAGGTCTGAAACACACTTCAGAAAAGCCTGAGCTTTTACTGTATTTACAGGGATGTGTGCGAGAAAAAATCTTCTCACAGGAGGTATTACTTTGAATCCTATTCGATACCCTTGAGAGACAATGCTCTGAATCCAATGATTTTGGACTGATTTTATCCAAAAATCCTTGAAAAACCTTAATCTGCCCCCTACCAGCTGAGCTGGAATGAGGGCCGCACCTTCATGCGGACTTAGGGGCAGACTTTGGTTTCCTAAATGGCTTGGATTTATTCCAATTTGAGGATGGCTTCCAACTGGAAGCAGATTCCTTGGGAGGAGGATTGAGTTTTTGTTCCTTATTCTGACGAAAGGAACTAAATCGGTTAGAAGCCTTAGATTTACCCTTAGGTTTTTTATCCTGAGGCAAAAAAAACTCCTTTTCCTCCAGTGATAGTTGAAATAATAGAATCCAACTGAGAACCAAATAAAATATTACCTTGGAAAGAAAGAGATAGTAATCTAGATTTAGATGTCATATCAGCATTCCAAGATTAAAGCCACAAAGCTCTTCTAGCTAATACAGCTAAAGACATGGATCTAACATCAATTTTGATAATATCAAAAATGGCATCACAAATAAAATGATTAGCATGTTGCAGTAAGCGAACAATGCTAGATATGTCAAAATCCAATTCACGTTGCGCTAAATTTTCCAACCAGAAAGTTGATGCAGCCGCAACATCACCCAAAGAAATAGCAGGTCTGAGAAGATGACCTGAATATAAGTAGGCCTTCCTTAGATAAGATTCAAGCTTCCTATCTAAAGGATCCTTAAAGGAAGTGCTATCTTCCATAGGAATAGTGGTACGTTTAGATAGAGTAGAAATTGCCCCATCAACTTTGGGGATCTTTTCCCAAAACTCTATAGATTTTGCTGGTAAAGGATACAATCTCTTAAACCTTGAAGAAGGAATAAAGGAAGTATCTGGCTTATTCCATTCCCTAGAAATCATATCAGAAATAGTCTCAGGAATGGGAAAACACCTGGGGAAACCACAGGAGGTTTAAAAACAGCATTTAAACGTTTATTAGACTGAACGTCAATAGGACTGGTTACCTCAATATCCAAAGTAATTAACACTTCTTTTAATAAAGAACGCATATACTCTATTTTAAATAAATAAGTAGAGTTGTCAGTGTCAATATCTGAGGAAGGATCTTCTCTTTCAGATAGATCCTCATCAGAAGAGGATGAATTATCATGTTGTTGGTCATTTGAAATTTCATCAGCTAAATGAGAAGTTTTAAAAGACCTTTTACGTTTATTAGAAGGTGGAAATGCAGACAAAGCCTTCATAATAGAATCAGAAACAAATTCTTTAAAATTTACAGGTATATCATGCACATTAGAAGTTGAAGGAAACTGCAACTGGCAATGTACTATTACTGATGGATACACTATCTGCATGTAAAAGTTTATCATGACAACTATTACAAATGACATTCGGTGGAATAATTTCTACAATTTTACAATAAATGCACTTAGCTTTGGTAGAAACGATGTCAGGCAGCAATGTTTCAGCAGAAACTTCAGAGGCAGGATCAGATTGGGACATCTTGCTCAATGTAAGAGAAAAAACAACATATAAAGCAAAATTATCTATTTCCTTAAATGACAGTTTCAGGAATGGGAAAAAATGCAAAAGCATAGGCCTCTTGATAGAGAAGAAAGCAGGAGACAAACATCAATGGGGTATTAAAATAATGAAAAAAATTTGGCGCCAAATATGACGCACAACGTAACATAAACATTTTTGGCGCCAAAAATGATCGGAAATGACACACTTGCGTCACTAATGGCGCCTCCGTGTGAAAGGTCTCGGCATCACGTATGACGCCGGAAATGACGAAGTTGCGTCATAAACTTATTTTTTCGCGCCAAAAAAGGTTTGCGCCAAAAATGACGCAATAAAGTCTAGCATTTGACGCACCCGTGGGCCTAACACCCGCAATTGCAAAAAAAGTAGTCAAATTGGAAAAAAGACTAAACCCCAGGTAAGAAATAAAATTCTTAAAGTGTTTATATTCCCAAATATGAAACTGACAGTCTGCAGAAGGAAACACATGAACCTGACTAATGGCAATTATAAGTACAATACATATATTTAGAACTTTATATAATTGCATAAAGTGCCAAAACATAGCTGAGAGTGTCTTAAGTAATGAAAACATACTTACCAAAAGACACCCATCCACATATAGCAGATAGCCAAACCAGTACTAAAGCAGTTATTAGTAGAGGTAATGGTAAACTGAGAGTATATCGTCGATCTGAAAAGGGAGGTAGGAGATGAATCTCTACGACCGATAACAGAGAACCCATGAAATAGACCCCCGTTAGGGAAATCATCGTATTCAATAAGTGATACTCCCTTCACGTCCCTCTGACATTCGCTGTACTCTGAGAGGAATCAGGCTTCAACAATGCTGAGAAACGCATATCAACGTAGAATTCTTAGCACAAACTTACTTCACCACCTCCATAGGAGGCAAAGTTTGTAAAACTGAATTGTGGGTGTGGTGAGGGGTGTATTTATAGGCATTTTGAGGTTTGGGAAACTTTGGTAGGATTGTATATCCCATATGTCACTAGCTCATGGACTCTTGCCAATTACATGAAAGAAATGCTAACATTTTTTTCCAATAAAACAATAATATAATGGCTGGTTATTTATTGTGTGCCCATAAATGGGAGAATTTGCCTGTTTTATGGGCGAGCGATAAATTAGTGCTTCACTTCTAAACTAGCCCTTAATATTTTAAATACATTTATAAGTAGTTTTAGACCTTTTTTTTGGGAGGGGTGTTGTGGGGCGGGGGTAAAGAATTTAAGTATACAAAGAATTCTAGGTTTTTTTTTTTTTTAATTGTTAGCATGGATTTTATGTAAATATTATAAATGCTGGTCCTTTAGAGAGCACTAAATAACCCCCTCTTTGAGGATAAATGATATTACATATACAGTCTTCTCCTGTAAAAGGCAAAGTGGACTAAAAGAGGCTGCCTTATGGGTGGACACTAGCCCATACAACATGCCGTTAAAGGGACATTATACACCAATTTTTTTGTTGTTTAAAAAGATAGATAATTCCTTTATTACCCATTCCCCAGTTTTGCATTGCCAACACAGTTATAATAATACATTTTTTACCTCTGTGATTACCTTGTATCTAAGCCTCTGCAAAATGCCCCCTTATTTCAGTTCTTTTGACAGACTTGCATTAGCCAATCAGTGCTCACTCCTAGGTAACTTCACGTGCGTGAGCTCATTGTTATCTATATGAAACACATGAACTAATTCCCTCTAGTGGTGAAAAACTGTCAAAATACTTTCAGATTAGAGGCGGCCTTGAAGATCTAAGAAATTAGCATATAAACCTCCTAGGTTTAGCTTTCAACTAAGAATACCAAGAGAACAAAGCAAAATTGGTGGCTATAAAAGTAAATTGGAAAGTTATTTACAATTACATGCCCTATTTGAATCATGAAAGTTTTTTTTTGGACTGTCCCTTTAAGTATGTTCATTATGATTTGCTCGCTTCTCCATCTCTTATTGTGTATGCACGCAATTACCTCCCTGTGTGTTATAAAAAAACCATCAAATTCATGTAGGTTTTGACAGTATCATTTTTTCAGCTTGAAACTTTGACAATCTAAACGCATCAATTTCATATATAGTAAATCAGGTAGGAGGTTATTAACTCTATTATGTTTAAGTCCATATAATACTTAACAAAGCATGTTCTATGTGTAGGGTGTTTTTATAATAATGAGAATTCATCAGGTGTAAGACTTATTTGCTAGAACAAAATAGAAAAATTATAATGACTGTCACATTTTGCAATAGCAAAATGTTACCATTATGAGTCTATGAGCTGATCAACATGTATATAAAAACTGCTCCCCCATCTTAGATCACTATATAGTTTTTTTTTGTTTTTTTTTTACCTTTCAGCTATGGGAGCTACACCATGCTGTCCCAGACATTGACAACATACCTAAGGTACTCCCTTTTACCATGTGTAGCCTTGGCTGTCTCAGGGTTAATAAAAATAGTAAGTTAAACACCTAACATATCTAATCATATAAATGTAGATTGTGTAGGGTATTCTAAAAACATACCCAAGGCAGTTAAAGGGCCACTAAACCCAAAATCTTTCTTTCATGATTCAGATAGAGAAGATGAATTTAAACAACATTGCAATTTACATCTATTATTTATTTTGCTTCGTTTTTTAGATATCCTTATTTGAAGAAAAAGCAATGCACATGGGTGAGCCAATCACATGAGGCTTCTATGTGCAGCAACCAATCAGCAGCTACTGAGCATATCTAGATATGCTTTTCAACAAAGAATATCAAGAGAATAAAACAAACTAGATAATAATAGTAAATTAGAAAGATGTTTAAAATTGCATTCTCTTTCAAAATCATGAAAGAAAAAATGTGGGTTTCATGTCCCTTTAATCTACTGCAGGGACATTCTCAGTTTAAAAAAAAACAATTAACCTTTCCTTAGTTGATAAAATATGACAATCAAATACGACTATTTAAAAAGCATTTAATGTAAGTATAGATACAAAAAAAAACAATATTTAGGGAAATTAAGTCTAAAATTTACTTTCCCCGAATTTACCTATCGTTGGGCAAATGTACTGCAGATCATTTACTCAATGAATGGTTACTGCATACAGAGAAATTGAAATAATTAGGAAATATATAGAAAGAGTGGCTCTGAAAACTTCAGCCCTCAGTCTAAATGTGGCTTTTCTTGCTTGCAGGTTATTCTGTGCTCATATGTTAATAGCCTAGATTTATTAAAATTAATTTGTGAAACAAATCTACAGAAGAATTAAAGTAAATAGAAGGGCCCCAAAATTGTGCATTAACTTCCAAAATGATTCCAGTATTAAGACGCAATAGATGAAACACACTCTCAAGAATGAAGCAACTGATTGCAAGGTGCTAAATATATGTTCGGAATTTCCACAACCCTCCCATCTGACTCATTCACAGGCTCACATGGAGACAGGACGGATTCCAACCAACCCAGTGCAGGAACAACAAGAATCAAATGCATAGGGGGATATCTGTCAAGCCGTCAACTGTGTTGCATTCGCCGGCATCAATAAGCTCGCCTAACATTGAGGCCGCGTATCTTAATATGCTCTCCTTAGTTATGAAAAAAGCCTCCAAAAAGATGCACACCAAGTATGGGGCGATGAGCATCGGAATGTAGTTAACTAGCAGTCATTGATCTCGCATCTATTTGGCTTTTTTTTTACCAACTTTATTTATACCCTGTTACTAAATGCCGCCACTATACTAAAATGTTTAATGCCTCCCCGACCCCACCACAACCTAAATACAGTTATTAACCCATATCCCGCTGCTCCCCGACCCCGCCACAACCTAAATACAGTTATTAACCCATATCCCGCTGCTCCCCGACCCCGCCACAACCTAAATAAAGTTATTAACCACGTACCTCCGCTCCCCGACCCCGCTGCAATCTAAATAAAGTTATTAACCTCTATCCCGCCGCTCCCCGACCCTGCCGCAACCTAAATAAACGTATTATCCTCTAAACCTCTGGCCTCCCACATCACCACTACTAACTAAACCTATTAACCCCTAAACCGTAAGCCCCCCACATCGCCATAAACTAAATTAAGCTATGAACCCCTAAACCTAACAACCCGCTAACTTTAAATTAAAATTACAACATCCCTATCTTTAAATAAATGTAAACTTACCTGTAGAATTAAAATAAACTATTTTAAAATATTAATTAACCTACTCTATTATACTACAATTAAACTAAACTACCAATTAAATTAACTAAATTACATATTTAAAAAAAACCTCTAACCCTATGTTTTTGTCTGAATTTTGGCCCAATCTACTGCATAATGACTAGACGACTCCATGTGAGAGCTGTTGAATATCAGAGATCCAAAACCCCAGCTAGGTGTTTGGATCTCTGATATTTAGCATCTCTCGATGGAGTGTTAGTTCAAGCTTATTTGTTCTGTCTGGTCAGTTCTGTGTTTCAGTACAAGGATTAGACGTCTTGCCTGCATTATCAAACTAAAGATCTGTCCCCACACCAATATGACTGCACAGTAAGAGTTTGTTGTCGGAGGCCAATGGGGATGAACATTGTCTATCTTTCAGCAGAGAAAGGCATATTCCTTCTGTAAAAGTGTTTTCCAGGACATACAGAGATATATCACACACAAACCTTAAGACCAGGTATACCATACTCCAGGAGGAGAAGAAATCACTATCTGGCAACACACATTTATTTCAACAGAGGTCGCTCCCTCACAGATTCTGCAACTTACTTCATATGATTGAGATACTTTCTAGTAAGTGGGAAATCTACAGGATTACTTTACTTTATACACTTTGGGAACTTTCACATCCTGATTTATTTTGTCTTTTTTAACTTGTACTCCTCTGTTTAATTTCAGCTCAACTTTGGCACTTTTACACCCCTTTTTGCCATATATATAATATAAATATTACTAGTACCCCTCTACATATTGAAACAATTATGGTAGGGGCACCGGGTTCCTGGCAGTTTACTCTTTGCAGCACCATAGTAGTTACATTGCATACCTTTTCATTTGGGTGTAAAATATATAAGAGTAGCTATATTGCACGGTTGTTGCCTATATTGTTACTAGTATACTATTAGTATTACATACAGTGCCCTCCACTAATATTGGCACCCTTGGTAAAGAAGGCTATGAAAAATTGTCTTTATTGTTTAACTTTTTGATCTTTTGTTACAAAATACACACAAATACTCTTGCTCTCATGGATATCAAACAATTGCAAACACAACACAGGTTTATACAAAAGAAAAATTTGCTAAATATATGTGTGGCAAAGTTATTGGCACCCTTTTAGTCAATACTTTGTGCTGCTTCCCTTTGCCAAGATAACAGCTCTGAGACTTCTCCTATAATGCTTGATGAGGTTGTAGAATACATGGCAAGGGACCTGAGACCATTCCTCCATACAGAATCTCTCCAGATCCTTTAAATTTCAAGGTTGACGCTGATAGACTCTCCACTTCAGTTTATTCCACAGGTTTTCTATAGGGTTCAAGTCAGGGGATGGCTATGACAGGACCTTGATTTTGTTTTGGATCATTGTCCTGCTGGAACATCCAACCATGGCTCATTTTAAGCTTCCTGGCAGAGGCAATCAGATGTTCACTTAATATCTGTTGATATTTGATAGAGTCCATGATGCCATGTATCCATCCACAATGTCCAGGTCTTCTGGCAGAAAAATAGCCAAACCAAAGCATTAAAGAGCCACCACCATATTTAACCATGGGCATGAGTTACTTTTTTCTATATGGCTACCTCTATGTGTGCATTAAACCGACTTTTGGTTTCATCTGATCTCATTTAAAGTTCCACTAGTGTCTTGCAAACTGAAGACGCTTGAGTTTGATTTTGGATGATAGTAGAGGCTTTTTTCTTGAAACCCTTCCAAACAACTTGTGGTGATGTAGGTGTAGAGGCTTTTTTTCTTGAAACATTTCCAAACAACTTTTGGTGATGTAGGTGATGTCTGATTGTAGTTTTGTAGACTTTCTGACCCCAAGACACAACTAACCTGCAACTCTCCAGCTGTGATCCTTGGAGATATTTTGGTCACTCAAACTATACTCATTTTTTTTTTATTAACAGTTTTTATTGAGGGTAAAGCAAATCACAGATACATCTTATATATAAGAAATACAGTTACATGACAGTATCATGGACTTAATATCCTCCATTGCAAATAAGCAGATGTATGGTACAAGCTTATTAATAACAGCAATACATGAGTGATGTCAAGGAAAATACAAATGAACTGTAAACCCTCCAAAACATCCAGGAGGTCACTTTTGGACCTCATGTGACATAATAGGTATTCACCTCATGGAGAGTATTATGATAACTAGGTAACCACTAATGGGTTACTTCATTGACCCCCAGTTTTTTTAGTTAATAGAGCCTATGATAGACATGCAAGAGTAATAAACTTTAAATATTATCATAGCAAACAGTGAATCTTAATACAAACGATTATCACATTGGAGCTTTGTATACCCAACTATAGAATATATAAACACGTTATGGGAGTCAAACATCTAAAAGGAAATGTTAGCTAGGGTAGTTATTATAACAGGTATTAGAATAATAAGATTAGGATAAAACCACACCAAAGTATGAATTTATAATGAAACAGTGTTGGAGCTGGGCATATAAGATGAAACCCTGAGCTGGGAAATTATGGCCTAGATTTAGAGTTTGGCGGTAGCTGTGAAAACCAGCGTTAGAGGCTCCTAACGCTGGTTTTAGGCTACCGCCGGTATTTGGAGTCAGTCAGGAAAGGGTCTAACGCTCACTTTTCAGTCGCGACTTTTCCATACCGCAGATCCCCTTACGTCAATTGCGTATCCTATCTTTTCAATGGGATCTTTCTGACTCCGGTATTTAGAGTCGTGTCTGAAGTGAGCGTTAGAATTCTAACGACAAAACTCCAGCAGCAGATAAAAGTCAGTAGTTAAGAGCTTTCTGGGCTAACGCCGGTTTATAAAGCTCTCAAATACTGTGCTCTAAAGTACACTAACACCCATAAACTACCTATGTACCCCTAAGCCGAGGCCCCCCCACATCGCCGCCACTCTATTCAATTTTTTAACCCCTAATCTGCCGACCGCCACCTACGTTATACTTATGTACCCCTAATCTGCTGCCCCTAACACCGCCGACCCCTATATTATATTTATTAACCCCTAACCTGCCCCCCACAACGTCGCCGCCACCTACCTACAATAATTAACCCCTAATCTGCCGACCGCAAAGAGCCGCCACCTACATTATAGCTATGTACCCCTAATTTGCTGCCCCTAACACCGACGACCCCTATATTATATTTATTAACCCCTAATATGCCCCCCTCAACGTCGCCTCCACCTGCCTACACTTATTAACCCCTAATCTGTCGAGCGGATCTCACCGCTACTATAGTAAAGTTATTAACCCCTAATCCGCCTCACTCCCGCCTCAATAACCCTATAATAAATAGTATTAACCCCTAATCTGCCCTCCCTAACATCGCCGACACCTAACTTCAATTATTAACCCCTAATCTGCCGACCGAATCTCGCTGCTATTCTAATAAATGTATTAACCCCTAAAGCTAAGTCTAACCCTAACACTAACACCCCCCTAAGTTAAATATAATTTAAATCTAACGAAATAAATTAACTCTTATTAAATAAATTATTCCTATTTAAAACTAAATACTTACCTGTAAAATAAACCCTAATATAGCTACAATATAAATTATAATTATATTATAGCTATTTTAGGATTTATATTTATTTTACAGGTAACTTTGTATTTATTTTAACCAGGTACAATAGCTATTAAATAGTTAAGAACTATTTAATAGCTACCTAGTTAAAATAATTACAAAATTACCTGTAAAATAAATCCTAACCTAAGTTACAATTAAACCTAACACTACACTATCAATAAATTAATTAAATAAAATACCTACAATTTCCTACAATTAAACCTAACACTACACTATCAATAAATTAATTAAATACAATATCTACAAATAAATACAATGAAATAAACTAACTAAAGTACAAAAAATAAAAAAGAACTAAGTTACAAAAAATAAATTTATTTTTACAAACATAAGAAAAATATTATAACAATTTTAAACTAATTACACCTACTCTAAGCCCCCTAATAAAATAACAAAGCCCCCCAAAATAAAAAATGCCCTACCCTATTCTAAATTACAAAAGTTCAAAGCTCTTTTATCTTACCAGCCCTGAACAGGGCCCTTTGTGGGGCATGCCCCAAGAAATTCAGCTCTTTTTCCTGTAAAAAAACACATACAATACCCCCCCAACATTACAACCCACCACCCACATACCCCTTATCTAACCCAAACCCCCCTTAAATAAACCTAACACTAAGCCCCTGAAGATCTTCCTACCTTGTCTTCACCATGCCAGGTATCACCGATCTTTCCAGGCTCCGAAATCTTCATCTAAGCCCAAGCGGGGGCTAGACATCCATCATCCGATGGCTGAAGAAGTCCAGAAGAGGCTCCAAAGTCTTCATCCTATCCGGGAAGAAGAGTAGATCCAGACCGGCAACCATCTTCTTCCAAGCGGCATCTTCTATCTTAATCCGATGAGGACCGGCTCCATCTTGAAGACCTCCACCGCGGACCCATCTTCTTCCGACGACGACTTCCCGACGAATGACGGTTCCTTTAAGATGGCGTCCCTCGAATTCCAATTGGCTGATAGGATTCTATCAGCCAATCGGAATTAAGGTAGGAAAATTCTGATTGGCTGATGGAATCAGCCAATCAGAATCAAGTTCAATCCGATTGGCTGATTCAATCAGCCAATCAGATTGAGCTCGCATTCTATTGGCTGTTCCGATCAGCCAATAGAATGCGAGCTCAATCTGATTGGCTCATCGGATCAGCCAATCGGATTGAACTTGATTCTGATTGGCTGATTCTATCAGCCAATCAGAATTTTCCTACCTTAATTCCGATAGAATCCTATCAGCCAATCGGAATTCGAGGGACGCCATCTTGGATGACGTCCCTTAAAGGAACCGTCATTCATCGGGAAGTCGTCGTCGGAAGAAGATGGGTCCGCGGTGAAGGTCTTCAAGATGGAGCCGGTCCTCATCGGATGAAGATAGAAGATGCCGCTTGGAAGAAGATGGTTGCTGGTCCGGATCTACTCTTCTTCCCATATAGGATGAAGACTTTGGAGCCTCTTCTGGACTTCTTCAGCCGTTGGATGATGGATGTCTAGCCCCCGCTTGGGCTTAGATGAAGATTTCGGAACCTGGAACGATCGGTGATACCTGGCATGGTGAAGACAAGGTAGGAAGATCTTCAGGGGCTTAGTGTTAGGTTTGTTTAAGGAGGGTTTGGGTTAGATTAGGCGTATGTGGGTGGTGGGTTGTAATGTTGGGGGGGTATTGTATGTGTTTTTTTACAGGAAAAAGAGCTGAATTTCTTGGGGCATGCCCCACAAAGGGCCCTGTTCAGGGCTGGTAAGGTAAAAGAGCTTTGAACTTTTGTAATTTAGAATAGGGTAGGGCATTTTTTATTTTGGGGGGCTTTGTTATTTTATTAGGGGGCTTAGAGTAGGTGTAATTAGTTTAAAATTGTTGTAATATTTTTCTTATGTTTGTAAATATTTTTTTATTTTTTGTAACTTAGTTCTTTTTTATTTTTTGTACTTTAGTTAGTTTATTTCATTGTAGTTATTTGTAGGTATTGTATTTAATTAATTTATTGATAGTGTTAGGTTTAATTGTAGGTAATTGTAGGTATTTAATGTAATTTATTTATTGATAGTGTAGTGTTAGGTTTAATTGTAACTTAGGTTAGGATTTATTTTACAGGTAATTTTGTAATTATTTTAACTATGTTAGCTATTAAATAGTTCTTAACTATTTAATAGCTATTGTACCTGGTTAAAATAAATACAAAGTTACCTGTAAAATAAATATTAATCCTAAAATAGCTATAATATTATTATAATTTATATTGTAGCTATATTAGGATTTATTTTACAGGTAAGTATTTAGCTTTAAATAGGAATAATTTATTTAATAAGAGTTAATTTATTTTGTTAGATTTAAATTATATTTAAGTTAGGGGGGTGTTAGTGTTAGGGTTAGACTTAGCTTTAGGGGTTAATACATTTATTAGAATAGCGGTGAGCTCCAGTCGGCAGATTAGGGGTTAATGTTTGAAGTTAGGTGTCAGCGATGTTAGGGAGGGCAGATTAGGGGTTAATACTATTTATTATAGGGTTAGTGAGGTGGATTAGGGGTTAATAACTTTATTATAAGAGCGGTGCGGTCCGGTCGGCAGATTAGGGGTTAATAAGTGTAGGCAGGTGGAGGCGACGTTGTGGACGGCAGATTAGGGGTTAATAAATATAATATAGGGGTCGGCGGTGTTAGGGACAGCAGATTAGGGGTACATAGGGATAATGTAAGTAGCGGCGGTTTACAGAGCGGCAGATTAGGGGTTAATAATAATATGCAGGTGTCAGCGACAGCGGGGGCGGCAGATTAGGGGTTAATAAGTGTAAGGTTAGGGGTGTTTAGACTCCGGGTACATGTTAGGGTGTTAGGTGCAGACGTAGGAAGTGTTTCCCCATAGCAAACAATGGGGCTGCGTTAGGAGCTGAACGCGGCTTTTTTGCAGGTGTTAGGTTTTTTTTCAGCTCAAACAGCCCCATTGTTTCCTATGGGGGAATCGTGCACGAGCACGTTTTTGAAGCTGGCCGCGTCCGTAAGCAACTCTGGTATCGAGAGTTGAAGTTGTGTTAAATATGCTCTACGCTCCTTTTTTTGGAGCCTAATGCAGCCATTCTGTGGACTCTCAATACCAGAGTTATTTAAAAGGTGCGGCCAGAAAAAAGCCAGCGTTAGCTACGCGGGTCGTTACCGACAAAACTCTAAATCTAGCCATTAGTAAACCCAATGACAGGAAGTGATAATTAAAATTACATATACGCAAAACAATACATGTAAAACAAGATATTGGGTATGCAGAGGAAACATATATTGACCAAAAGATATACAGGTGCGTAGTTGCATATTAGCCCCGCATATTTATCCATATTGAGACTAATAAGGTAAATGCCATTTAGCTCTTTACAATATAGAAGCGCTAGAGCCAAATACATAATAATAGACCATGTTTTTTAAGGAGCAGCTAGACACGTTAAGCTTACATAGGGATATGGGATGTCCATATATAAGTATAGCTCTCAGCTATCAGACATATAGTCCTCATTTAATGAGTCATCGTATACAACAAAATGTAGATAAGAAGGGCAAAAGGGGATTTATTGTGAGACCAATCAGATAGTAGGCTCTAGAAATCGTTGGCACAAACCCCTTACTTTGCTTACACATTATCCAATACCCCTTTTAACTTGGATATTCCAGGTTACATTTAGGAGATCCAGGAGCTGCAGACCTATTGGCACTAAAGCCTGGTTATACTGTATGATCTTAGCAGCTCTGAGTGCCTGCCATGGTGCTGCCTCTTCTCCCAATGCTAGCACTACTGCCCGCTGCATAGAAGTTAATCGGCTTCTATTCCACAGATTTCATTGTACGGGAGTGATCCGCAGGCTCCAGTAGGACAGTAGGGATGTGAGTGACACGGTGCTCCCCGAGTTAATTGCCTGTTCTGCAGCAGTCGCATCTTGGTTAGTGCGTATAATGCTTTCTCTCCACCGGCCAGTAAGCCCTGAGTGCAATCTGCAGCTCCCGTTCTGGAGCACAGATCTCCCCCATCAACCTGGGTCTTCCTTGTAATAGGAAGTGGAGGCAGCATGTCACCATCCTGGGTAAACAAAGGGGCCTTGGTCTGGAGCGCTTCGAGCTCGGGAGCCAGTTCGGCAGGATCAGGTTTAAGGTATGTCGGTCAGGTTAATAAGGAAACAGCACACACGTCCCAGGGCATATTCTGCATCTCCTAGTAATCAAAGCATCCAACGCAAATACCACTCAGCTCCTTTTGTGTACAATAAATGGTTTCAGAGCCACAGTACCCCGCTTCTAGGATGGAGGGGTCGGATCTAGGAGAGGCTTGTACCTCCGTTTCATCTCTTCCAAGGTTGCCACTTGTTCTGTGGTTGCCACTTGTTCTTTGTGGTGTCTCTCTGAGTAGCAGCATTATTTTCTTTGACATGCGTGGGTAGTATGGTAAGGTCTAATCTTCTACTTATATTCTCTTCATGTTCCTCCAGCAGCAACTTGATATAGGAGTAGAGCTCCTCCATGTTAGTCATATGCTTGGTAGATATCTTGAAGATCTCTGTGTAGGGTTATTGCAATGCAACTACGGCATTGTGCAATGGCAGAGCCCTCTGGGAGCTCTACCGGGGGGTTAGGTGGAGGCCTCAACCTCAATGTAAGCTCTGGTGCTGGCAACAATCCAAACTATTTTAAGATCAATAGGTAAGGGATGAGTAGCTTGATTGCAGTAGTTGAGATTTCTTGCCAAAAAGCGACTTGTTATAATGTTTTATCAAGCCAAATCTAAGAAGGCTGGAGCAGCACACAAAACTGCGACCTATCATGGCTGCCACCCGGAAGTCCCCCCCAAAATATCCTCTTTACAGTGCATTAAGATAATATAGACACTCGTCCTCTTCCAGGTTGAATTATAAAATTTCCAGTGGACTGGAACTTCTTAATTATTGCCCTGATGGTGGAAATGGGCATTTTCAATGCTTTAGCTATTTTCTTAAAGTCATTCCCATTTTGTGATGCTCAACCACCTTTTGCTGCACATCACAGCTATATTCCTTGGTCTTACTCATTGTGAATAATGACTAAGGGAATTTGGCCTATGTGTTACCTCATATTTATATTCACCTGTGAAACAGGATGTTATGGTTGAACAATCTCCTATTCCTAGTCACCCAGGTATACTAAAAAATGTAAAATATAAATGGGAATATACTTCAAATATATTTTCTCTTCTGATTTTTTAGGGATGCCAATAATTGTTCCACACATATATTTGACAAAGTTTTTTTTTGGGGGGGTAGACCTGTATTGTGTTTGCAATTGTTGGATATCCATGATATCAGAGTATTTTTGTGTATTTTTTGAACAAAAGAGAAAAAAGTTAAACAATAAATACAAATTTCCACAGAATTATTTGCTTATATTTAGAGAGAGATATAGATATATGTTTAACAAGATATATATATTTTTAAATATATTTAAAAATAGAAATATCATTTTCTTCTATAAGAAGAACTTTGAAATGTAAAATATTCATAACTACCTTAGCGCAGTTAATGCAGTGTTGGGTAAGCATGCATGGGGTTTTTTTTCCCCAGTTTGCATGCTCCATTAAAGTCTATGGGGAAAAGTTAACGCAGTCGCATTACTTAAAGTCCTCAAGTAAACGCGCTCCAGCTTTCGCTTGCGCACAAACATTTTACTTTCAACTTGTAATATGCACGCTAACCCAAGCACATTAAGGGCCAGTTTTACAAGAGGAGTGGTAGTTTGTGCTCACGTCCAAGCAATAACACAATAATAGTATTTTTTTCGCACTCAGAGATTTGCGCTCCTATTTTGAGTTGAAAGTTTGTGCTTTCACGTTTGCAAAGCCATGGTAAAAAATAGACTTTAAGAAGTCATGAACACAAAATCACATTCCCGCCATAGACTTCAATGTAGTAAAAAAAAAGTTGATAAAAAACACCCACAAGTCACACAAACACGATTGCAGTTATTTAAAAGCACAACATAAGAGGATAATATTGCATAATCCAATGTTCTGCAGAATATGTTCTATTTATTCTTATAGTGATGTTTAAATATACACTCACCGGCCACTTTATTAGGTACACCTTGCTAGTATCGGGGTTGGACCCCCTTTTGCCTTCAGAATCGCCTTAATTCTTTGTGGCATAGATTCAACAAGGGGTTGGAAACATTCCTCAGGCTTTTCGGTCCATGTTGACATATTGACGCAGTTGCTGCAGATTTGTCGGCTGCACATTCATGATGCAAATCTTCTGTTCCATCGCATCCCAAAGGTGCTCTATTGGATTGATATAAGGTGACTGTGGAGACCATTGTAGTACAGTGATTGGATCAGCCAATAGAATGCAAGCTCAATCCTATTGGCTGATTGCATCAGCCAATAGGATTTTTTCTACCTTAATTCAGATTGGCTGATATAATTCTATCAGCCAATCAGAATTGAAGGGACGCCATTTTGGATGATGTCACTTAAAGGTACCGTCATTTAGTGTTAGTCGTTGGAAGGAAGAAGATGCTCCACGTTGGATGTCTTGAAGATGGACCCGCTCCACTCCCAATGGATGAAGATAGAAGGTGCCGTCTGGATGAAGACTTCTGCCCATCTGGAGGACCTCTTCTTCCTGGATAGGATGAAGACTTCTGACCATCTGGAAGACCACTTCTGCCCGGATAGGATGAAGACTTCTGGCCATCTGGAGGACCACTTCTGCCCGGTTGGCTGAAGACGTCTCAAGGTAAGGTGATCTTCAAGGTGTTAGTGTTAAGTTTTATTAAGGGGGGATTGAGTGGGTTTTAGAGAAGGGTTGGGTGTGTGGGTGGTGGGTTTTAATGTTGGGGGGGTATTGTATTTTTTTTACAGGTAGAAGAGCTGATTACTTTGGGGCAATGCCCCGCAAAAAGCCCTTTTAAGGGCTATTTGTAATTTAGTATAGGGTAGGGATTTTTATTATTTTGGGGGATTTTTTTTATTTTATTAAGGGAATTAGAGTAGGTGTAATAAGTTTTAAAAAATTGTAATTATTTTATTATTTTCTGTAATTTAGTGTTTTTTTTCCGTAATTTAGATAATTTTATTTAATTGTAATTAATTGTATTTAGTTTATTTAATTTATTTAATTATAGTGTAGTGTTAGGTGTAATTGTAACTTAGGTTAGGTTTTATTTTACAGGTAAATTTGTATTTATTTTAACTCGAAAGTTATTAAATAGTTAATAACTATTTAATAACTATTGTAACTAGTTAAAATAAATACAATGTTGCCTGTAAAATAAAAATAAACCCTAAGCTAGCTACAATGTAACTAATAGTTATATTGTAGCTATCTTAGGGTTTATTTTATAGGTAAGTATTTAGTTTTAAATAGGAATTATTTAGTTAATTAAAGTTATTTTATTTAGATTATTTTAAATTATATTTAAGTTAGGGGGTGTTAGGGTTAGACTTAGGTTTGGGGGTTAATATATTTATTATAGTGGCGACAACGTTGGCGGCGGCAGATTAGGGGTTAATAAGTGTAGGTAGGTTGCGGCGACATTGGGGGCGGCAGATTAGGTGTTAATAAATAAAATGTAGGGTTTGGCTATGTTGGGGGCAGCAGATTAGGGGTTCATAAGTATAATGTAGGTGGCGGCGGCGGTGTCTGGAGCGGCAGATTAGAGGTTAATAATATAAAGCAGCTGTCGGCGAGGTCGGGGGCGGCAGATTAGGGGTTAATAAGTTTAATATTAGTGGTGTTTAGACTCTGGGTTCATGTTAGGGTGTCAGGTGTAGACATACATTTTCATTCCCCATAGGAATCAATGGGGCTGCGTTAGAAACTGAACGCTGCTTTTTTCCAGGTGTTAGGTTTTTTTTCAGCCGGCTCAGCCCCGTTGATCTCTAGATAGATAAGTCACTAAGTAGAGGCACCTGACTAATCAATATGAACAGAGTTAAATATTTTATCTGCATGAATCTAGATGGGAAACAGGCTAGTAGATACTTCAGTGCTGAGGAGGAATATGTCTTACTCAGAAATCAAACAAAGAATATTGAAGTAATCAGTTGTTGTTACCAAATTGTCTTACATGGGTATGACTAACATTGAGAGATTGTGCCTACAAACAAAGCACAGCTGAACAATATAGTCAAAAGATATCTTAGTCTGCATGTCTTGGTAAATATCTGCTGGTATACAATTGCAGAAATTTTATAATGCTTAAGCTTGAGTATTACCCAAACAACTCATAGAAGGATAAGAGCCTGACTCAGTGTCTCAAACTATATGCAGTTGTCATTTAAAAAAGGAAAAGAAGAAAGAAAGATAAAATCTCCCCTTCCCCCCTCTCCTCCTTCTCTGAACAGACTCTTCATAAGATAAATGTACATACTGAAATTATATCAGATTCTAATAGGGTTTATGTGGCAGTTAGTAATGTGGCCAGATATTTAGATTGTTACTCAGGGAAATGTAACAGGGTTATAGAAGCCCCTCATTACCCCACCCCACATGGAATAAAAGAGCCTAGTATACTTGTCTGCTCAGGTGGTTTTAGTAACTTGCGTGTAGGGAGGTGAGCTTCCAAACAAATAATGTTCTCCAGGTACTCTGCTATGGCTGTTCTCGAGGGTTTCAATCTAGGCATAGATCTGTTGGGATGAGATAAGAGAAGGAGATTATTACGTATGACCTCTTCCTCCATATGTCAATTTAGGACTTTCACTAGCGCTCGGTCACTTTCCCTCAGCACAGCTTGTTAGGAATCAGTATTTGGGTTTTCCACCAAGGAGTGTTCCTTCTGGGGCTGCTGTCTGGGTTCTAGTAGGTATGTGCAAATTTGTTTCTTTATCTCTTGGCATGGGATCCACTGTGCTTTCCCTTTTTATCAATAGGATATGGCTACCAAAGTTGCGGCACATTTTCCTCTCAAAATCAGCCAGAAGAGTATATATTAAAGTGGTAGAGTCCTCCATTTTAGCAGATGCAACTTTAAGGCTACCGAAAGGCCCTGCTTTTATTGCTGTGATGCAGTTTCTATGTTAAGCATACTATATGCAGCCCAAGGCTGAATTGTATGTAGGCTGATGGTGAGGGACTGTGTTGCAGGTTAGTAGCTTGTGTTGGGGAGAGCTATTGGCTTCAGTGTAGTTGGTTGCATACTCACTGTGTTTCTAAGATGGCGGTTCACGCCAAATCAGCCTGCACCTCTGCTCAGCTTCATTCTTCACTTAGGTTGCCAGTGTCGCACCCAAATGGCACAATAGATTTTGTGGTCAAGCTGTAGTGCGAGTTGTGTTGGGGAGCAAGTGTCACATGTGGGGTGGGTCAGTATCGCCATATGATGGTCGGAGGTGGATGTCAGGCCGCTTCTAAGCTCAATCTCCTCTGTGCTTCAATCAGTAGATCCATGCCCCCAACCCAGGGGCAGGGTGTATGTAGCTCAGAAAAAGGGTTAGCAGTTTTGCACCCAGATTTCAGGCTGTAGGGTTCATTGCATGAGTGAGTTGCTCCAGCAGAAGTCACTGCACGTATCACTGCTTAGGATGACCAGGAGTGTGTTCTCACCATTAGGCTCCTATTTTTATTCATTTTTTTGTCATTATCCAGAACTATTATGTTTTAGGCTTTTTGTCCGGAGAGCTGTAGATACACATGTCTGTTTCTTGTTGCAGGCTAGCTACACCCCCCCCCCCCGGCTTCATTGCTTGGCCACTTACAGCCCACACCCCCATAGCTGTGTTCAGTGGTTGGATCCATCCTCAGGCTTCCTGTGACATTTGAAGCACTTGCAAGGGATCTGCAGTGTCCAAGAGTGGGATAAATATATTTTATAACCATTTGTCAGCTGTATAATGTCATAGCCATCAACTAATCACAGAATAGTATACATGTGAACTTGTGCCCATACTCAGTCGGAGCAGCTGCCTTAGTAAGTGTGCATATAAAACTACTGTTCAGAATTTTAAAATTTAAGTAAATTGGAAAGTCTTTTTTAAATTTGCTTATTCTACCTGAATCATAAAAGTTTAATTTTGATTTTAGTATACCTTTAACTCTATACATTTTTGTTGTTGTGTGCATTAGGGAGCTTTAGAGTTGTATACAAGAATAAACACATACTACTACTATTACTACTAATAATAATTATAAAGAAATTACTTTTACAATTACGTTTGGTAAAAAACTAAATAATAATAATAAACCTTTCCATCTTTGGATCTGCCACCCTTCACATTAGGATCCATACAGGGAAATCATGTCTTTATATTTTTAAATACACAAAGGATTAATTCACTTCATCTCATCTTCTCATGATCTATCATTTAATTCTATGAAATGGTTTGCTATATGGTTTAAAGTATGTAATTAACTGACTAGCTGTTTCCTGACTATATTAATGAAAATGCTTAAAAAAAACTCGATCAAATCTATGCAATATAAAAGCAGACGTACAGGTTTTTGGTCAAGTCCAAAAATCCACATAATAGTGCAGCTGTACTCACTGAGGCATGCGTCTGAAAATCATTTTATCATGAAACCAGCTATTACAATTCAAATGACAGCATTTAGGGGAATCATGATCATGTAAAAGGACTAACAACCCTATATGTTTCTCTATATTATAAAGTCTGGATCAAGACTATAAAGTGTGTTTTTCATTAGTATGCTACATTGAAAGGATACTTTTTTAATTAATTTTCATATATTTTGCATATAATCTTAGGGTAATTGTGTGTGTATTCTAAGGGACTACATCTTGTTAACAAAATAAATTACTAGAGTATAAAAATAAGCTTAAAGGACCACTCAATGCAGTAGAATTGCATAATTAAAGAGACATTAAACCCAAATTTTTTCTTTCATGATTCAGATAGAGAATACAAGTTTAAACAACATATCAATTAACTTCTATTATCTAATTTGCTTCAGTCTTTAGATATCCTTTGTTATAGAAATATCAATGCACATGGGTGAGCCAATCACATGAGGCAAATATGTGTAGCCACCAATCAGAAGCTACTGAGCCTATCTAGATATACTTTTCAGGAATGAATATCAAGATAATGAAGCAAATTAGATAATAGAAGTAAATTAGAAAGTTGTTTAAAATGGTATTCTCTATCTGAATCATGAAAGAAAAAATTTGGGTTTAATGTCCCTTTAACCCCTTAACGACCGAGGACGTGCAGGGTACGTCCTCAAAAAAAAGGCAGTTAATGCCTGAGGACGTACCCTGCACGTCCTCGGTGTGGAAAGCAGCTGGAAGCGATCCTGTTTGCTTCCAGCTGCTTTCCGGTTATTGCAGTGATGCCTCGATATGGAGGCATCCTGCAATAACCTTTTGAAGCCATCCGGTGCAGAGAGAGCCACTCTGTGGCCCTCTCTGCACCGGAGATCGGTGGCTTCCTTCGTTGGTGGGTGGGAGCATTACCGGGAGGCGGGTGGCGGCCATCGATGGCCCTGGAGATGTGGAGGGGGGCGGGATCGTGGGCGGGGATGCCCGGGGGCGCGCGCGTGCACGGGAGGGCGGGGGCGGGCGCGTGCACGGGGAGGGAGCGGGTGGGAACCGCTACACTACAGAAAAAGGTGCAATCAGTTTAAAATAACTGAAAAAAAAAAACAATCAATGAGGTGGTTGGGGTTTGTGGTGGTGGGGGGGGGGGGGGGGTTTGGGGAAGCTACACTACAGAAAAAAAAAACTTAAGAAAAAAAAGCACTTTTTTGTATAAGCTGGGTACTGGCAGACAGCTGCCAGTACCCAAGATGGCCCCAATAAGGCAGATAGGGAAGGTTACAAAGCTGTTTTGGGGGGGATCAGGGAGGTTGGAGGCTAAGGGGGGTCCTATACAGCAGAATAATTATTATTTTTTTTAAAAAAAAAAACCTATACCCCCCAAAAAGCTTTTATTTTAGTACTGGCAGACTTTCTGCCAGTACTTAAGATGGCGGGGACAATTGTGGGGTGGGGGAGGGAAGGGAGCTGTTTGGGAGGGATCAGGGGGTCTGATGTGTCAGGTGGGAGGCTGATCTCTACACTAAAGCTAAAATTAACCCTGCAAGCTCCCTACAAACTTCCTAATTAACCCCTTCACTGCTAGCCATAATACACGTGTGATGCGCAGCAGCATTTTGCGGCCTTCTAATTACCAGAAAGCAACACCAAAGTCATATATATCTGCTATTTCTGAACAAAGGGGATCCCAGAGAAGCATTTACAACCATTTGTGCCATAATTGCACAAGCTGTTTGTAAATGATTTCAGTGAGAAACCTAAAATTGTGAAAAATTTAACGTTTTTTTTTTA
Organism: Bombina bombina; assembly: GCF_027579735.1. NCBI lineage: Eukaryota > Metazoa > Chordata > Amphibia > Anura > Bombinatoridae > Bombina > Bombina bombina. The sequence continues at coordinate 294,180,043 of NC_069504.1, forward strand.
TTTGATCGCATTTGGCGGTGAAATGGTGGCATGAAATATACCAAAATGGGCCTAGATCATTACTTTGGGTTGTCTACTACACTACACTAAAGCTAAAATTAACCATACAAGCTCCCTACAAGCTCCCTAATTAACCCCTGCACTGCTGGGCATAATACACGTGTGGTGCGCAGCGGCATTTAGCGGCCTTCTAATTACCAAAAAGCAATGCCAAAGCCATATATGTCTGCTATTTCTGAACAAAGGGGATCCCAGAGAAGCATTTACAACCATTTGTGCCATAATTGCACAAGCTGTTTGTAAATAATTTCAGTGAGAAACCGAAAGTTTGTGAAAAAATTTGTGAAAAAGTGAACGATATTTTGTATTTGATCGCATTTGGCGGTGAAATGGTGGCATGAAATATACCAAAATTGGCCTAGATTAATACTATGGGATGTCTTCTAAAAAAAAATATATACATGTCAATTGATATTCAGGGATTCCTGAAAGATATTAGTGTTCCAATGTAACTAGCGCTAATTTTGAAAAAAAGTAGTTTGGAAATAGCAAAATGCTACTTATGGCCCTATAGCTTTCAAAAAAAGCAAAGAACATGTAAATATTAGGTATTTCTAAACTCAGGACAAAATTTAGAAACTATTTAGCATGTTTTTTTTTTTGGTGGTTGTAGATGTGTAACAGATTTTGGGGGTCAAAGTTAAAAAAAGTGTGTTTTTTTCCATTTTTTCCTCATATTTTATATTTTTTTTTATAGTAAATTATAAGATATGATGAAAATAATGGTATTTTTAGAAAGTTAATTTAATGGCGAGAAAAACGGTATATAATATGTGTGGGTACAGTAAATGAGTAAGAGGGAAATTACAGCTAAACACAAACACCGCAAAAATGTAAAAATAGCCTTGGTCCCAAACGGACAGAAAATGGAAAAGTGCTGTGGTCATTAAGGGGTTAACAAATGCTTAAAGGGACATAATACTCATATGCTAAATCACTTGAAACTGATGCAGTATAACTGTAAAAAGCTGACAGGAAAATATCACCTGAGCATCTCTATGTAGAAAAGGAAGATATTTTACCTCACAATCTCCTCAGCTCAGCAGAGTAAGTTCTGTGTAAAAAGTTATACTCAGCTGCTCCCAGATGCAGGTAAAAAAAAAAAAAGGAGAAGAAATGAACGCAGCCAATCAGCATCAGCAGTGCTGAGGTCATGAACTCTTTTACTGTGATCTCATGAGATTTGACTTAACTCTCATGAGATTTCATAGTAAGCTGAATAGGGAAATAATATTAGAGAGCACGATGCTCATCCCCTAAGCTGTCCCAGGACAGACATACTAATATGCTGCTTAGAAATCCTTTACAATGCCATGTGGCTACTGAGGAACTTTTGAGGTAAAATATCTTTCTTTTTTACATAGAGATGTTCAGGTGATATTTTCTAGTCAGCTTTTTACAGCTATACTGCATCACTTTCAAGTGTTTAAACATTTGGGTATTATGGCCCTTTATTAAAGACAATGATTTAACACCTACTCTGAATTTCAAATAATCACAGACCCTGTGAGTTTGTACACATGCTCAATATGATCTTGTTCCCCAGAAAGTGTGCATATAAAGTCTGTACAAAATTTTATAATGAAAGTACATTTGAAAGTGTCTTAAAACTGCATGCTCTATGTGAATCATAAAAGTTTATTTTCACTTGAGTGTAACTTTAAGGGACAGTAAACCATAAAAAAAATGTTATATAATTCTGCACATAGTGCAGAATTATATAACATTATAATAGCGCAAACATTGTAAAACCAAATTTCCCCTTTGAATTTAAAAAAATAACTGCTGTTTTACAGACCCGCTCTCTGTGATCTTCTGAGCGGGTCTGTTTTTTTCAAACAGCGCATCGGGCTAGCTGTATAGTCACAGCCCGGCCCGACCGCGCCATAGCACTAAGTGCAGCTCGCTCCTGCTGTCTGTCTGGTAAACCAAGGCAGATTCAGGGAATCTGAAACTCATGCCACGATGATGCAACGTGCATCACAACCTAGATAAAAACCTATATTACACACCCGGAGGCTTCAAACTTTAGCAGCCAATGTAGAGCTAACAGAAGGAAACAAAAATTTAGAAAGAAAAAAACACTGCAAAGTAGATGATCGATAAAAAGCAACATCTTCCTCCTCTTTGCTCATTTCCTGTTGAAATTAGATTACTCTCTTAACTGTATTCAGTCATACTTATTCATATTCTTTTATTGTATTTATTTTAATCAAATTAACATTTCAATGTTTACCATTTGTTTTTAGTTAATGTTTGCTCTTATCTATAGACTGTCAACCTGTTTTCATAACTTTGGCATTTGTTGTTTGTTTTGTTTTTTAACAAAAGTTTTCTAACTCACAATGCAAGTTTTGCTGATAGGTTAAATTTTACAATTTAAGCTATTTTTAAAAATTGCTGACATTTTAGAGTCTTACATATGGTGAGTAGAGCATATCTCCCTATTATACTGGATATTACTCGATTGTACCAGATTGAACTGCATGCTCTATCTGAATCATGAAAGAAAAAATGTGGGTTTGGTATCCCTTTGATAGCCGTGCTCAATAAATAGGGATCCAATAAGCAATGTCAATAAATAAGCAGATAGGAACATAGAGCTCCTGATGAAGTCAGGTGACATTTATTCAAATAGAATGCTACAACTTAAAAATGCTCAAAATAACAAATATGGCTCGTAACAACTTGAACCACATTAGCGTACAAGCAGTCAGCAAGTAGTTGGAGATCCAATGGAAACATAGATAGATAGCTGATGCGTTTCGGCTCATGGCCTTAATCTAAGCTGAATAAAAGTTTAAAACAAACCTCTATTTTTAAAGAGCTTCCTATCCTCCCATTGGTCCAAATCTTCTCCAATAAAAACGATCCTAACCAATACATTTCCAGACATGTTACGTACATTAATACATAATAAACAAATATGGCCTAATTAACATCTTTCTAAACTCTTGACATTGTCTAAATAATAATTCTTTCTCTCAATAAGGCAAATACACTTCCGGTCTCTACATATTTACATTCTCACAATATAGAAAGAGCCTCCATGTACACTATATTGTATCAATGTTTGCACCCATATGCCAAAAATAACTACTTACTATATCAATTTGTATGTTACGGCATCCGTTAGTATATATTGCCACATAAGATATCAACATTGGCAACATAGTGTCAAGTCAGGTTATACATTAGTTTAAGAATATTTACAGGGGAGGAAAGAGATTAATATCATTCTCAGAGGTATTCAATGGCAGAGTAATAAACTCATATATACATAATGCCAACAATTATGTTGAAGGGCAGTGACGTTGTAGTTATGATGTTTACAAACTATTTAATCCAATATAAATTGTAATTAATCAGAAGTATAAAAATGTACTTATTCTCATACGTTACCAGAAATTTATGAGGTCATAGGAGGAATTTAGTCCTCCCAGTGTCCTGGTCTTCAGCTTGAAGATCCAGAACACCTCCTGTTTACCCAGGAATTTCTCTCTATTTCCTCCTCAAATTGGTAAAGGTACCTTTTCAATCACTGCCAATCCAAAACTGTCAGTATTTTTGTCATGTGTCTGCACAAAATGTTGTACCAGAGGGGCACTGGAATTCCCTTTTCTACTACTGGACAGGTGTTCCCTTATTCTAGACCTTTCCTCTCTGGTTTTCAAACCAACATATTGTACCTCACATTGAGTACATGTTATCAAATAGATAACTTATTTTGATCTACAGTTAAGGCATGTCCTCCATGACAATTTCCCCATTTTCATTATCATTTAGATAGTTTACAAAGTCAGGAATTTGTGTACTGTCATCTACAAAAATTCCTGACTTTGTAAACTATCTAAGGGTTAGATTTTACATTTGAGTCCAACAAAATCATTGTAAATTACCTGGACATAACTTTAACAGGTACCCCCAGGCTTAAAATAGCATCTACAATTTATCGTAAGCCCATAACTGACAATACGTTACTACATGCCAAAATCTGCCACCCAGCCAGTGTATTTAAAGCTGTAGCTAAAGGATAATTTGTCTGTATTAAGAGAAATTGCTTTGACAACACTAACTACAAGGTCAAATAAAAACTGTGGGTAACCCAGCGCTAGGTGTGTGTCTGCCTATAATGCTCCTAAAATAAATGGGGTACCTAGCTACCCCAGAGAGATTAGATAGTAGGGTATATTTAGAACTGCACTAAAATGAAGGCTGGGGCAGAATAAGTATGTCCAAAGCTCGTAGTTTTACTTCAAACTTATATGTGTATAATCATGTGTGTCCAAGATATGTAAATAGATATAGTATAGGTATAACTGGAACGCTGTATGTTTTAATATATATTTATCTGTTAAAATATGTTTTGAAACAGAATACTTGTTCCAAAATCTGAGTACAATTTAACAATGTTATAGTACATAACATGGATCCATGTAATACAATGAGCTATAAATTGAAAAATATAAAAATATATGTAAAGTAGATAAAAACAGTACAATGGGTAATAAACAATACAATAAGATCCTAGAAAATGTATGGGCCACGTTAGTGGTATAGTTCAAATAGTCCTAGATAAAAGTCTGTGATAGAAGTCTATTATAAATCCGTGTCAAATCCTAAAGTGATGTCGTGCCAAAAGTTGATGAATTCACTGTGCAAAAATTATAAAAAATAATGCCTTAAAACTGGTTAAGAAAGTGCAAAAAGTGAAAAAAAATAAGATAAAAAGATAAAAAGAAATTGGGTTATGATTACCCCAAAAGTGCAAAAGATTGCAAAAGTACAAAAGTGTAAAAATGTCTTATATTATAATTCCAGACGTGGATAATAGGGAATCCTACTAGAGGATGTAGATTTTCTCAAAGAAGATCCTCCTATATGTGATAATTCTGAAACCTAAAAATAGAAAGGTACAATAGTGCAATAATGCTAAGGACTAAATAAAAATCAATAAATAGGCTTACCATATACTGTCAACGCTTTTCGGCCCTAACCTGGGCCTTTCTCAAGACAGTGTATTTAAATCTGTAGCTAAGGGACAATTTGTCCATATTAAGAGAAATTGCTCTGACAACACTAACTACAAGGAACAGAGCAATGAGTTTACAAACCAGGCTCAAAGAGATAGGGTACAAACCTAAAGTTATTGACAATGCCAGACAAGCAGTTGACAGATTAGACAGACAAGGTCTTCTATCCCAAAAAAGAAACTCACTAAACAGACAGGGCCCCAAGGAAGGTCTACTTTTTGTAACTAACTACTCAGAAGAGTATTTCAAAATTTGTAGTATTATCAAATCACATTTCTCCCTACTGACAGCAGATGATGACTTGGTTAATATTACCAACAAAGGTTGTCATTTTCCATACAAAATAAATAAAACTATTGGAAATATTGTATCTCCTACAAAGTTAAAAACTAGTCAATGGAATGCACAAATGTAATTTCAGAGATTGTGTTGCATGGGAAAAGGCAATGTTAGGGGACATGTTCAGGTCCTCAGTCACAGGACAACAGTTGACATTAAGACATGCCTTAACTGTAGATCAAATTAAGTTATCTATTTGATAACATGTACTCAATGTGAGGTACAATATGTTTGTTTAACAACCAGAGAGGCATGGTCTAGAATAAGGGAACACCTGTCCAGTATTAGAACAGGGAAGTCCAGTGCCCCTCTGGTACAACATTTTGTGTAGACACATGACAAAAATACTGACAGTTTTGGGTGGACAGTGATTGAAAAGGTACCTTTACCAATTTGGGGAGGAAATTGAGAGAAAGTCCTGGGTAAATAGGAGGTGTTCTGCATCTTCAAGCTGAAGACCAGGACACCGGGAGGAATAAATTCCTCCTATGACATTATACATTTCTGGTAACTTATGAGAATAAGTACAATCTTGTACTTCTGATTAATTACCATCTATATTGGATTAAATAGTTTGTAAACATCATAACTACAACGTCACTGCTGCCATTCAACATAATTGTTGGCATTATGTATATATGAGTTTATTACTCTGCCATTGAATACCTCTGAGAATGATATTAATCTCTTTCTTCCCCTGTAAATATTCTTAAACTAATGTATAATCTGACTTGACACTATGTTGTCAATGTTGATATCTTGTATGGCAATGTATACTAACTGAAGTCGTAACATGCAAATTGATATAGTAAGTAAGTAGTTATTTTTGGCATATGAGTGCAAACATTGATACAATATAGTGTACATGAAGGCTCTTTCCATATTGTGAGAATGTAAATATGTAGAGACCGAAAGGGTATTTGCCTTATTGAGAGAGATAATTATTATTTAGACAATGTCAAGAGTTTAGAAAGATGTTAATTAAGCCATATTTGTTTATTATGTATTAATGTACGTAACATGTCTGGAAATGTATTGGTTAGGCTAATTTTTAGGAGAAGATTTGGACCAATGGGAGGATAAGAAGCTCTTTAAAAAGAACATTTTGTTTTAAACTTTTATTCAGCTTAGATTACGGCCACAAGCCAAAATGCATCAGTTGTCTATCTTTCCATTGGATCTCCAACTACTTGCTGACTGTTTGTACGCTAATGTGGTTCAAGTTGTTACGAACCAAATTTGTTGTTTTGAGCATTTTTAAGCTGTATCGTTCTATTTGAATAAATGCTACCTGACTTAATCAAAGCTCCATGCTCCTATCTGCTTATTTTTTGACATTCGATAATGATTGATCACCAGGGATAGGCAAGGTGTCCGTACACTGACACTGGTGTCCGTGACTAGCCTTTGCAGTGTCCGCCACAACCTTAGTTTATCTTTTCTTGCTGATTAAATAATAAGAATAAAAAAAATATGTAGTGTGAATAAAGTTAGTGGCTTGTCAAGAGACTGCTAGCGATATTGGGTGATAAGTTATGGAATAAATAATGCCTGAGTGAAATACTGGATGTGTATCTGCATCTGTATAATAACACCCAGCTCTATACAAAGACACAGTAGTGACACTGGCTGATGGGTATAGCCAGACAAGGGCTTGGTTATAGGGTGAGTGGTATCTGCATCAGTATAATAACACCCAGTGCTATATAATGAGGCTGAATTATCAAGTGTCTGTCGGACCTGATCCAACAGTGCGGATCAGGTCTGACAGACATCGCTGAATGCGGTGAGCAATAGGCTCTCCGTATTCAGCATTGCACCAGCTGCTTCATAACTGCTGCTTCATAACTGCTGTTTCTGGCGAGTCTGAAGACTCGCTAGAAACACGACCCTTCAAGCTCCATTCGGAGGTTGATAAATGGGCCTCAATGACCCAGTAGTGACACTGGCTCATGGGTATAGCCAGAGGAGGGCTGGTTATAGGATCAGTGGTATCTGCATCATTATAATAACACCAAGAACTATAAAATAATGTTTTTAATTTCAAATGTACCTTGGTGTCCTTCACTAAGGTCTGTACTTTAGAAAATGTCCCCCACAGCCTTTGTCTGTGCCTATCCCTGTTGATCACATGCTAAATTAGGCTATTATTCAATCTAAGACACAGGTCAAATGTGTTCACTAAATTTGGTTCTTTGAAAATCTTCACTGGAGATTTGTTTGTGCTTAAAACGTGCATAAAAATAATTTTACTACTAATTTATTGTGGATTTGACATTTTTGCTCAACTCTTGTATACTAGAATTCACAAACCAGTTTTACATTTTGAAAAATAGGGGCCCATAATCATTAAGGACTTTCTATGCCTTCATTCACATTGACGCATACATATTTTTTTAATATATGAAAACTATGATTTTAAAGCCAAAATATGGTATGTATAGCGCTGCAGAATCTGTTGGCGCTCTACAAATAACTTATAATAATAATAAGTATGTATGCTAGTTAATGCCAAGTTGTTTTTGTAACAAATTGTGAGCTTTTTTCCAGATTACTCATAATGAATTTAGTAAATACTTGAAAAAAAAATACACTTAAATAATTTATTTGTCTTTCTTTACTAGAATTCCTTCACATATGCATTCAATTAGCTTTAATACATTAGACAGATCCACCTGAGAAAAAAAGAAATGCATCATTTTTTTGCTGTTTTTTCCCTATAACACTGAAACAATAAAACAATCCTATTTATCTTTCAGTAAATGCCAGGCTTGTCATTTCTGTTTACAGATGAGTGAATTTCAATCTTCAGATGTTTATTTTCAGCATTTATTAAAGCAAAGTAGATTTCTCTCCATAGTCTGGTGGAAAATATAACTACAGCATTTATATTCTTAGCTATAGCTTAAATAATGTACTTGGGAAATAGAACATTCTAGGAAATAATATTAAACTATGAGCTAAACTCCTAACATTTTCCTACTTCCTAATTCTATTTTAAAAATAGAAGTTAAAATATTTGTGTAAATAAGGGTAGCAGATTGCATTCTATTGTTACTAATAAAACGAGAAAGATGGCTTCAAGGTTTGAAATTCACATGAATGTCACAGGAGTAAATAGTTTTTGTAAAAATATTTAAAACATTTTTCATGTTATAAATTGAAATTGTCACATTTATTAAAAAAATAATAAACTGCTAATAAGTAAAAATGTGAATTGATTTTAAGTCAATTTTGTAAGGATACATATCTTAAGAACACCCCTTTCTAACTGAGTGACTATAAGGCTAAGGTGTCTACTAAGAATTATGCAAACCTATTGATTTGCATCAAAACTAACTTGGAAAACTTAGGTGTTCAAAATCAAGTGACACATGAAAACTCTTAAGCGTATCTTCTAATTCATGAGACCTTTAGAATAGAATTATATTTTTGCCAAGTATATAAGAAAAGATATACAAGGAAGTCTTCATGGTGAAAAAGGTATCAGATGAAAATGAACAAACAAATACATTTGGCAGTGTAAAAAGTTAATTATCAAATATATTCACAAACAGTGACTAAAGTACCAAAAGTAAAATAAAATATATATTCCTGTTTGCTATTTTAATAGCCTGGGGAAAAAACTATTCAGAAAACGGTTTGTCTGAGTTCTTAAAACTCTCAACTTTGACCCACGATAAAAAGAGAGAGGATTAAAAAAACAATGGATAAATCAGATGTCTTTAAGATAAATAAGTTGACACCCAATGATTTTTTTCACAGATATCACACAATTTGTAGTTTTTCACTTAATGATAATGTAGCAGAGCTATACCAGGTAAAATAGAGGATGATAAAACTGATTTTTATGATGGCTGAATAAAACCAAGTTAACATTTTTTGAGACAGACCAATTTTTTTAGTTACCTTAAGAAGTACAAATATTGTTGAGACTTTTTAATTATAGTAAAATATTAATGTCCCATTTCAAACCATGTTGATATTGTGCCTAGGAATTTGTACAATATAACAGTATACTAGCCAATTTTTAATTTTCAGAGGAGAATGTGATGGAGACTTTTTTTTTTACTATTGCGGGCTGCATGAAACATTGCATGAAAAATATCCGGCAGAGACAAGACATGCATTTGTGTCTTATTGCTTTACTAATAAACTAGAGAACAATGCCACAACAAATTGATACCCCAGATGCCCTAGCTAGTAATTGAAGGCAGCACATTCTGCATATTTAGCACACATTTTGATGTAGGGTTAGACTTGATGGTTTGACTGAGAAGATGACATTTGACCAGATAGTCTCTGGCAGATCTGTGTCGTAACATTTCTGCTGCACTGGATCATTTCTGTGGCACAGGGCATTCTATACCAGAAATGATATAATTATTGGGGGCAATCTATTTTTTGGCAACAGGTTCACTCCAGCCTGTGACAGCTGTCATTCTAGGCGTAAGTCAGCAAACATTTTTTTATACATCTGCAAGCAGTGATTTCAGCTTTGCAGGACATTTTACCTGATTACCTGCATATGCCCAAAACCCAAGCAGAATGGACAAAAATAAAACAAATGTCCTTGATGCAACTGACTTGCACACGTGTTGCACTTAGAGCTTCATGTGACAGAGACAAACAGTTCAAAATTGTGAAAAATGTCCATTTCCTGAATGTTCAAAAAGTATGTGATGCAAAGATGAAGATAAGAAGTGTTGTCTTAAATTTCCCAGACTCCTGTCATGATTCTTACATTCTACTCAGCAATATACTGAGATTTTGAAGGAGGATGCACTTTGTAGACATGTGTATTTAGTTTAGTTCCGAATCGAAATTAGGATGAATTGGCCAAATTCGGAGATTCGAATCAATTCGAATTTCCAAATTACCCTAGCAACGAAACAAAACTAATCTGAATGCATTTGTAACAAATAAATCCTAATTAGTTTGGATTTATTAGTTACATTCGAATGGCTATGGACTAATCACAATTCAGTATAAAAAATTAATTTATAATCACAATTCAGTATAAAAATTAAATTTAGTGAGATTTAGTGAGATAGAACAGAGAAATAATTCCGTTTGTGTAACTTGGAACCATCTGAATAAACATAACACATACAGAACTTCCGAATTTACGAATCGAATCCAAAACGAATACATCCGAATACATCCTAATTTATTTGAATCTGAATGAAGCCGAAAAAAATACATTCAAAATAGATCCAAAATGAAATTCGGTCTGAAACGAACTGAAACTAATTTTTCCGCTGAGGACATGTCTAGTGCTTTGTTGTCTTGTCCACTCTGGAGGTGTGCTACAATATTTCCTGAGGAAAGTACCTAAACTTATTTGGTGTTTTGTCTGCTACACAAAATTGCTCTCACGCAGGGTGGTGTTCCAAAAGAAGAGCTGTCATAGTGACAATGTGATATGGAACCGAGAGTTTGAGTGCATGGGGATGCAACAAGGGCTGCATTGATTGAGACATATTTCCAATGATGGCACTTGTGCCCCCTTTTAATATGGTTTTTCTTTTCTTTTTTTGTACTATGTTTTTATCTGGTGGACTTTATTGTCCTTTTAAAAAGTCAAAATTAAATATTCATGATTCAGATAAAGCATGCAGTTTTCTAAACAACTTTCCAATTTACATATATTTCTTTGCTTCTTTCTCTTGGTATCCTTGATTTTGATATTGAAAAGCATCCCTAGGTAGGCTCAGGAGCAGCAAATTCTATCAGCTGCTGATTATTAGCTACACATATATAGGTCTTGTCATTGCCAGCTGTGTTCAGCTAGCTCCTCCAAGTACTGCATTGCTGTTCCTTCAACAAAATATACCAAGTGAAATAATCAAATTTGATAATAGAAGTAAATTGGAAATATGTTTATAATTGTATGTTCTATCTGAATCATGAAAGAAAATTTGGGGGTTTCATGTCACTTTAATTAGTATTTTCTTTGAAATTTCAGTATTTGATTATATTGTTATACATCAATAAAAATCTGTTTGCTCTTGAAACTTTGCAGCATATTTTCTTGTGCATGTGTATTCTGCAGCTGTATTCATTTTGCTTACCATTTTGGAGTTTTCTATTAAATGTTTAAAAGCAAAGAAATCCCTAACTGAAACTGCCCCCTTAGAAGATTGTACAACATCATCAATGATTGACTGATAACATGACAGACGACAATGTCAATGACATCATGAGTGACATTACTAGTGAACATTATATACATGTATGTATACAGTTTTTTATGCAGAAATATATAAAACACTAGACATGTGCACAAGTAAAAGATTTGGTTCAGCCAAATCTTTTGTACCAAATATACCAAAAATTTAGTTTTCTAAGTATTCAGCTGCCGTGCTATTCATTTTGGTTTAAGCAAAGTGAATACTGAATGTTCGTGGAACATTTACATTTGTTTTGTTGAACAAATTTTCATTTGCTACATACTTACCCCTAGCACACTGGAGAGCTATGCTTATCCCAACCCTTCTTTACAAAGCCCTGGGGAATGCTCATAGGAGGCATGGCATGGCGGATCCCAGAGCCTGTGCTTAAAGGGACAGTTCACCCAAAATTTTTCTCCCCTTTAAATTGCTACCAATTATTCATTTTACCTGCTGAAGTGTTTTAAATTGTTTACAAGTAGCTCCTTTACCCCTATTTTGGCATTTGAAATAGCTGATTTAGCCTGTGGTATCCCAACCTATACTGACAGTTTCTATACTGGAGTATATTCTATTGAATAGCCTAAGTAAACACAGCCAGCAGAAGAGATTACACTCTCAGTGGGGGGCATGATAGTTAAGTAATACAATTATAATTTTCCATTGTTCTCTCTAAGTATTGAGGTTTTGTTTTCTAGACAAATATAAGATAAGGAAGCAAGTCTGTGTACATAAAAGTGATAACATAATGAGATCTGATATTACCTGAAGTTCAACCCATTGTAATAGGCTGTGGTTTAAAAGCACAAAACCAGCTACTTCATATACACAAATAAACCAAAAAATGTAATTTCTCATAACTTTTATACTCTGCAGCTGGTAGAACAAGTCATTGAAAATACATTTATATAAAAACAATTTTACAGTGTACTGTCCCTTTAAGGACCTTCACTTTTGTGCAGGCTCTGAACTCCAACTTGCTAAGCCTCCTATTAGCCCGCCCCGGGACTCTGTGAAGACAGATTAGCCGGGCTCTCCAGCATACTAGAGATAAGTATCTTTAACACCTTAAGTAATTTAAAGGACCAGTAAATACATTAGATTTCCATAATCAACCAATGCATGATAACAATGTAAGAGCACTTAGGCCCTGATGTTCAAAACCTCTCTGCTCAGGTTAGATATTCTAAAATGATCCTCCAGAACTGCAAGATTGCTAGTGAAATTCTCCCAGGGGCATTTGCAGCATTTCTGTATGTGAAGGAGAGACAAAGTCCAGTGAAATATAGCATTGCAAGACATGACAGTTCATTTACACTTTGTGCTTTCTATTTTATATCACTTAATACTTCAGATTACATTTTATTACATTAAATTTTGTACTTTCTGTTTTGTAATTTAACAGAGGTATAACTCACTAAATTTTCTAAGAAACGGGGAGGAACCTGGAAACCCCAGAGAGATGAGAGATGCTTTCCATAGAAAGTAATGAAGCTCTCTGGCATACAAAATGTCCCATGGGAGAGATAAGATAGCTGGAGAACTCCTGGGGCTGATATAAAGGCTCTGTTTGCATCAATTCCAAATTAGACTGAAATGTTTTCACTTCAATTTAACTTTCTTTTGCCTATATTACTTTTCTGTTAGTTAAAATACGTCTATTGTGAATTTTGAGCAAACTTCCCCTGCACAAAGTGAGACCAGCTTGTTTAAAATGCATAGAAAATTTCACAAAAGACTGGTGAGAGAGTTTGACATACACTGGGAACTCTCCATTTCAACCCAGGGAACTTCCCTCTCCCTCCCACTTCCTGAAAGTGTCACTTTTAGTTTGCAATGCGGCAAATTCAAGGTGCAATGTAATTTGTATATATAAACAGAAAAATACAAAGTATAATTCAATTTTTTTTAAGTAACACAGAAGTGTAACAAAACTCTCATATCACGCGGCGCTGTGTTGCACTGGACTTGCCTCTCCATATATAGAAATGAAAGAAATCTTGCAGTGCTGTAGAGTTACGCCCTTTTTCTTTTGAATATTTAGTAAGTTCAGCCCCTGTGAAGTCTGAACTACAATTTCTCTCCAAGCTGGAGAACCTTTAAATATCAGGGCAATAGTCTGAACTTTATATGAGTAGTAGATTTTTCTGACAAATTTCAAAGTCTCTATTTCACTCTTTCTGTATCATGTGACAGCCATCAGCCAATCACTAATGCATATACATATTTTTTGTAAATTATTGCACATGCTTAGTAGGAACTGTTGATTCAAAAAGTGTAACTATAAAAATACTGTGTACATTTTGTTAATGGAAGTAAATTGGAAATTTTTTCAAAATTGCATGCTTTATCTGAATCATGAAATTTTAATTTTGACTTGAATGTCCTTTTAAAGGAAGCAAAGGAATACTGACAATATTACTTTTTTTCTTTAAATTTCTCAGCTCATTTGTTCAGATATCAGTTTTGTGAAAACTTCACAAATATCTGTGTTTCAATAATTAATATGCACGTCTATAAAACACCCACTTTTGTAACACATTTGTAACAGTATAGCCAATGCCACTAGGAATTGTGTGTATGTGTGTGTGGTATTGTAGGGTGCGCTGGCATTATATGCAAGAAAAATGGGATGAGAGGAGCACGAGGCACTGTGCAAGGGTAAGGGAGACTGAGCAAAGGCTGTCATGTCAGGGACAGAGAGCAAAAAGCAATGAAATCTCATGAGATCACATTAAAGCAAAGGGTGAACTTAGTACTGATTTTGCCATGCTGACAGACTCCTGCACTGCAGCTAGATTGATAATGTGCTGGAGAAGAAACACTCTACTGAGCATGTCAGGTGGTAGCCTAACTGCACTAACAGTGAAGGCTGCTGCCATACAAAAGCTAAGTTGAATGAAATAACTTTAAAAGAACAAATTATAAACTTCAGTTCACCAAAGAGCATTAGATTCAAGAAAATACATTCAGCCATGTCAACTTTAGTACCTTCTAAAAATCAATGGCATTTTTCTGAAACACTGCTCTGTTTCCTACATTAAGGGCCAGATTATAAGTGGAGAGCAATTCGCTTTCGCTGAAGTGATATTTGTGCTCCACTTGTTTGATTGAGAGCTTGTATTGTATGTAGGGATGGGCGAATGTTTATAAAAATTCTAAATTTAAAACGAATTTTGATACATTCGTTTGTTCGAATCGAATTTCGAATGTTTATATAACATTCTATTTTTGAATTTTCGTTTTCGAATTTTTCAATAAAACTCGAAAATATTTGTTCGAATAATAGAATGTTTAGCTATGTATTTATTCAATTTCGAAATGTAATATTCAAATTCGAATGTGACATTCAAATTCGAATGTGACATTCAAATTTGAAATAGTATTTCTAGTATACAACTGTGTTTAATAAATGTAATATTCGAATTCGAATGCTACATTCAAATTCGAATGTCACATTCAAATTTGAAATAGTATTTCTAGTCTAATACTGTGTTTTAAATGTGATATTCGCTTTGAATGTGATATTCGATTCAAATGTGACATTCGAAATAGTATTTCTAGTCTAATACTGTGTTTTATAAATGTAATATTCGAATTCTAATGTGACATTCGATTTGAATGTGATATTCGATTTGAATGTGACATTCGAAATAGTGTTTCTAGTCTACAATTGTGTTTTATTAATGTAATTTTCGAATTCGAATGTGATATTCGAATGTGACATTCGAATTTGAATGTGACATTCAAATTCGAATGTCACATTCGAAAACTGTTAAATAACATTCGAAAATCAAATTTTTAAGAATATTCGTTCTTATCAACATTCTATTATGCAAATCGAATTTATACAATAACATTCATTCTAACATTCGAATTCAGATATAAACACATTCGCCCATCCCTAATTGTATGGCTGCATTAGGGACCCAGGTTCTGGGGGTGACCTTGACATGGTACCTGGGCTTCTCCCATTTGGCCAGATGCGGTGACTAACTCTTCCAGTTTTGTTTTTGTTCTTAGCTGGGTGTTTGCAAGTGAGCGCAGGATTTTCACTGTGTGTTATATTAATTTGTTTTTTTAATTTTCCCTATGATCCTTGTACCTAGACTTATCTGGGGTTAACTGTCTGGGACTCTGGGGATGGCACAGCTACCTGTGAGTGCTATTGAGCACCCAGGGCTGTGCATGTTGCAGAGTCACATGATGTCCCAGTCCAGTCTGAGAGTGTTTTGTGTATATATATATATATATATATATATATATATAGTAAACAATTTCCAGTTCAGCCCACCGATAGCCAACTCGCCTGGGTGCAATGATATAGCATCAAATAGGAAACAAGAGAATGCACTCTCAGGACTTTTTAAAAAAAAAAACAATTTAATGGAACGTTTTCGGGGTTCACAACCCCTTCATCAGCATACAGAACAAACAAAATACAACTCATTTATAGTGTTACATACAAATTAAATCACACCAACCCTAGTGCCTCTCCAAAAAAGTGCGCCAATATTTCGAGCTTGGAACGCATCTTGCGTTCCACAGTGCTGTCCGAAACCGGAAGTTTCATTACCTCACTTCCGGTTTTCGGTCCCAATATACAATCGTGAACTTATTCATAAAGTTGTGCAATCTACATGTCTGAATATTCTTGTGTGACATACTAATGTAGAAAACTTCATATAGACAAACATGTGGAACATTGCCACAAATGCCTAAAATTGTGATAAATATTAGAAAGTGATTGTGCATCGAGTTGGCATGGTGACAGTAACCATGGTAATTGTATACAATGTAAATTACCCATAAGTGCCATTACCTGTGTTAAGTTTAAAACAAAATACCAACTGGACAGAACAACGATTTTCTTAATGTGCAAAACAGCATAAATTCATGCTGAATATGCTCATTACAGTAAAAATAATAATAATGATTAAAATAATAATTGGACTATATATCAGTACGTGTGGTTGGAATGACATTTTCTAAATAAGAAACAAATGAAATGCTGCAAATATGGATGGAAAAAATTAAAGTGTGACACCAATATGACATATGGGAAACTTGGACCAACTGACAGTTGGCATGAATATTGCTTCAATCGATATGCGAACAGATAGATGCATAAAGTGAGAGTAATATGTAATGAAAGGAATATGTGGGATATTGTAGGGCTGTACAAATTATAAGCTATACCGCTGGGGCATCACATCATGTTCATATAAAGTAAATTTGGCCATCGGGCGGTTATAGCATACATCAGCCCAAATATAGATGCAGATGAATATATGTAGTGGCTGGGAAAAAGTATGAGGGTGGTAACCTTATTTTGGAATTATAGCCTCAAACATGACAGCAAAGCAACCTATATCACAAGATAGAAGGGATAATAATAATAAGGACATGTAGCTCATATAAACAGTCCCCACATCAGAAATTTCTCCAAGTGGGTATAGTAGTATTCATATCCGCTTTAAGACTGGTGGTGCGTGTTTGAACAGTGGGTAATTGCACAGGGCAGACCAGGCTTCCACGGAGAAGATGGAGACAGATGTCCCCCCTGCTCCGTGCCATTAGGTGCACAACACTTCCCCCTACAAATAGGGGCAAATGGAATGTGTACCAAAACGGAGCCACAATGTCCACCTGACATACCCCAAGTATGTAGCACCCCAATTGTTGATCACATAAGGCTCTTAAAGTCCGGCATGGTATTCAAGCCGCCTGGTTGTATCGTGCCCAGTCTGAACATCCACTGGGCCTCGCGTTTCAGAAGTTGCTTGTTCCGGTCGCCCCCCCGATCCAATGGGGGTATGTGATCAATTAGAATGTAACGGATGGAAGACACTGAATGTCCCTTTTTGGCGCAATGTCGCGCCACTGGCTGCTCAGAATCAACTTGTTTGAGTGCAGTCCTTATGGCGTGGCGATGATTTGCCATACGCTCACGGAGTGTACCAGATGTTTTCCCTATATAGAAACAGGAACATGGACAAAATAATAAATATATTACGTGAGTGGTAGTACACGTAATAGAGTGCCTGATAGAAAATGTTCGATTTGTGTGTGGATGATGGAATACTTTGGTACCCACTAGGCCATTACATGTTGTGCAGCCCAAACAGCGATAGGATCCCTTGATATTCCTTTTGTTCCCGGTCAGATAACACTGCTTGGGGTCCGTTTTCACCAATAGATCCTTAAGATTAGTCCCCCTCTTGAACCCAACCATAGGTTGTAAATTGTGAGTGAATGTGAGCTTAGGGTCTGAAGACATAATTGGCCAGTGCTGGCGAAGGATCTGGCCAACATTTTTTGTCGCTGGAGTGAAAGTGGTGGACATAATGAGCTTATCACTTGTGTCCCTTTTGGGTTTAGGTAGAATCAAATCCGTCTGTGTTAATGTTGAAGCGGATTCCATGGCGTCTTGTATTACCGGGATCTTATATCCCCTATTCTGGAACCTCTCACCCACTCCTTTCAATTGGGAGACCCCAGTTTCGGCATTAGAATTATTACGCATTGTTCTTATGCATTGTGATTTTACTATGCCTTTTAGTAGGGCTGGGGGATGGCAACTATCTGCCCTTAGTATAGAGTTGCGGTCAGTGGGTTTATGGTATAATGTGGTTCCTAGATTATTGGAATCCTTGAAGACTGTTAAGTCCACGAAATGAATGGATTGAAAATCCACTGTCATCTTAAACTTAACATTATTGGTAGTGTTGTTATACACTTCAAACCATTTGTGGAGTTCCTCCAGGCCCCCTCGCCACACTAAGAAAATATCATCTATGTATCTGTAATAACAAATGATGGATACATTCGGCGTGTTCCACAGATGCATGTTTTCGAATTGTGACATGTAGATGTTGGCGTACGAGGGGGCCATGGAGGAACCCATGGCTGTGCCAGCGGTTTGTAAATAAAATTTATTTTCAAACCGAAAATAGTTTTTAAACAGACAGTATTCAATGAGGGACAGTAAGTATTCCACTGGGGGACCCTCATAAAGGGGGTTTCCCGTAAGATGTTCTTGTATGGCTTTAAGTCCATCAAGATGGGGTATAATAGTATACAGACTGTTGACATCCAGAGTGACGAGCAAATCGTCTGGCTGGATGTCAACAGTCCGTATCTTACGAATGAAATCATTTGTGTCCATAACGTAAGACCGTGTTTCCCTCACCACTGGCTGTAATATGTCAGTATTTTTATGAAAATCTTAGTAGTGCTATCCAAATAATATATAAGTTTATGGCAGGGTTATAAACACAATCTTAAAATAATTTTCCTTAAAAATTGAAACCCTAATCAACCATGCATCTACTAGACCATACAATTAATATAAATATCTGAATTCTTTTATTTAGTTAATATCCATAAACATATTGAAGTATATTCGCAATAAAAGGAAATGAAACAAAATTTATATGCGTTAAAACCAACTCTTAAGATATGCTATCCTTCTTACAAAACCCAGAAAGATATACCTTCACAATTCAGCCTTTTATTTATTTAACACAATGGGACTAAAAACCTTTAACATCCAAGCAATACAATTCTAAACAGTGTTTATAAAACAATAGGATAATATATATATTCTGCTATTTAACTGCAATTTATCCTAATACAGAATTAACTTACAATATCAGAACTTGCACAGATGATTTACCTAGCAAATCAGATACAGATTTAAAAGTATAATCTGCTCTTTAAATCTATTAACTGTAAAGGCTATGCATATGACTTATCTTACAAAACCCAGAAAACTGTATCTTTAAACCGCAGTGACTTTAAAATATCACATGTAATTAGCAGCCCTTTTCTTATACTCTATATATATATACGTTACCAAAATAGATAGTTCAGTTACCAAGGATTCCTTGTTTCATCTCAGAAAATATATAAGTACATTTTTGCAATCACTGAGAAGAAGGTAGATCAGCTTGTTTAGAATGAGTGTATTTTGGACGCCAGCAATGTATCATTCAAGTCAGCAAAATCTGTCCCTTTCTCCTTCATGCGTTCACTTAAATAACTTTTTCATTCATTGATGAAACCATGGGAGTGGCCCTACGAGATCTGACCATCCCATTGGTTAGGTGGGATGTCTATTTGGATTGGCCCTTGGTCACCATGGAAACGCATCCTTTAAGCAGTTATCTCAACTGCTATACCGGTATCGGCCCTTCGGTGGCAGCACAAAACAAATTCATCCTTAACACTTCTAAACATTTTTAGACAGTGAAATATTTCTTTAAACTATGTAATAACTGCCGTAATTTCTTGCATGAACCCCTCAGAATATCAATCATAGATGAGGTAAATCTATATCACCTCTCTGGTCATTTTGATATCAAATATGTTATATTATTAACATTTTATTATATTAAGGCAATTTAATACTGCTAATTATTAGCTTAAAATGCATTTATATATCCTGTTATATATATTTTCATGTGATATAATATGTTCTATGTCTCCGACAATTTCTGCATATATGAATTGATGCCTGCAATAGAAATGGAAACAATTATCAGAAATGGTTTAAGCATTCATATGTCTATGGTCCAAGTATTATTAATCATTTACTTTTAGGTCCACAAATATTTATTTATATTCTTAAAAACACAGAGGCTAAGTAAGATCTTTTATGTTTTCAAAACATATATATATATATATATATATATATATATATATGCACTTCAAATAAGGGATTACCAAAATGGTCATTCAATCTATACTAATTCTGAATTTATTTCCTATATAAATATCCCCTGCAGCAATCATCCACCTAATACAATGTGCTTAATTTTAATATATATATATCATGAATCATTCCAAACATACATGGAAAACTGGCATTGTTCCCCTTGCAAAATGCATCCAACTCTATCTGTGTCACCTTCCCCCTAGCTGTGTATTTGCAACACATCTTACTTTGAAATCACAAAACTTAGGTGAGAAATTCCAGAGGGGTCCTTGAACACATTCTTTTCTCTCACCAAATGTTTTGGGAGTTATAAAACTCTGCATATATAGTCAAATGAGTAGGAAAAAAAAAATGTTTGTGTGTTTTACACCATAGGAGGTGGTACTTCAAAAGCTATGCTGATTTTCAATCCTGATAAACGTGTATTCATCCAGCTAACCCATCTGGTAAGGGGGTTGGGACCCCCTGTGGTGTTAAACAAACTCATGTTCAATTAATCCTGAGGTCTCATCTAACATATACAGTTTATAAAATATACATATATATGTATACATATGTAATATTCATCATAATATTCATATACTCTGACATAAATCCCCCTTCCAACTTCAAATAGATGTAGGACACATGTATTTGAATTGGCTTAAAGTCAGTGGTATTTGATGAGGATCAACCGTATATCTCATAGACAGTCTCTTATGTAGAAAGTTTGTTATTTTGAGCCTTCATGTTTATCAGTTGGGCACCTTTAAACTACAGTATGTCTTTAGTTCATTTGGGGATATGACACTTCATTCTCCCTCTATGACTTGTAGTTGGGATCTGGGATGACATGCCCGCAATTGATTGATATGGACCCATTTATCTATGAAACTTTCATTTTTGGGGATCCTTATTTTATAGGCCACTGGAGATATTTTGTCAGTAATGACGAAAGGACCTTTCCATGAGGGAAGAAATTTCTTCTCCCTAACCTGATCTCTTCCAAAGTTATAAAGATAAACTTTATCATTTATTTCATATTCCTTTTTGGACGTTTTGAGATCATAATAGGTTTTAGTGGTAGTTGCGGCTCTTTCTAAATTCCTTTGAGCAAATGCAAATGCATATTGCAGATGCTTTCTTAGGTTCTCCACATATTGATGTGTATTGGCAGCGTTTATCAAGTTTTGGTCTGATGTACGGTACAGCAGATGCTGAGGTAGAACCATTCTTCTACCAGTCATCAGTTCAAAAGGTGACATTTTGGTAGCACTACTTGGAGTTGCTCTTAATGCCATTAAGACTAGAGGTAGTTTTACATCCCAGTCTTTACCTGTTTCACTCACAAACTTTTTGAGGATTTTAACAATGGACTGGTTGTAACGCTCTACACCACCACTTGAGGCAGCTCTATAAGCAATATGGAGCTTTCTTTTAACCCCTAGTATTTTCCACATTTTTGTCATCACTTCGCTAGTGAAGTGGGTCCCCCGATCTGATTCGATTCTTTGGGGCAAACCAAATCTGGAAAATACATGGTTGATGAGCAATGCTGCACATGTTTCAGCACTATTGTTAGGTGCACTAATGCATTCTACCCATTTAGTGAACAGGCATGTCACGGTTAACATGTATTTGTTACCTCTTGATGATCTTGTTACTGGGCCAATAAAATCAATTTGTATATCTGACCATGGCATTACCATCCCCCTTTTCTGCAATGGCGTTCTATGCGTTGGTGCAGTGGGTTGGAACTGTGGGCAGATTAAACACCCTTGACAGTAGGTTTGAACATCTTTCAACATGTGTGGCCAAAAAGCGTAATCACGCAATATTTCATACGTGAGTTTGGCACCACGATGACCAGATGTGGGAGCATCATGGGCATGTTGAAGCATTAGACCTCGGAACTTGGTGGGTACTACCCACTGCTGGATGCCAGTTTTGGAGGTTCTAATTAACAAACCATCCTGTAATTTGAATTGTGATTTAGATTTTATTAAGATTCTCAGATCTTCTTTGCCAATACAATCATCTTTTGAGATGGGGTTGCTTTCAGGATCTTCTATGTGTTTATAGAAGATGCCTACAATGGGGTCTTCTTTTTGACTAGTGATCAGGTCCTCACTAGGAGAATCCTGACTCCATTGTACCAAATTAGGCTCACTCTGTTGTTTTGCCTGGTTTCTGGTAATGGCTTCTACTTGAATTGCACCCATTAAGTGGTCAGTATTAAGGAGTTCTCCAGTTATGGCTCCTTGTTTGGCTAATGAATCCGCAAGGTCATTGCCTTCCTTATCAGGACCTAGAACTCTGGAATGACCCTTGGTCTTTTTCCAGTGTATGGTTAAATCATTGGATACCACCAGATTATCAATCTCGCAGAACAACTTGCCATGCTTGACTGGTTTGTTATTGCTTTTCTGCATGCCATTTCTTTTCCAAGTTGGCAGGTATTCAACAAAACTGTCACGTACATAATTTGAGTCAGTTATGATCACAAATTCATGAATACCATGTTCAATAGCCATTTCAATGGTTTTGAAAACAGCAGTTAGTTCTGCAACTTGACTGGATCTTGGTCCAATGTTGAAACCTACAGATATATTTGAGACTCCATTTGTCCAAGTTATACCAATGCCAGCGACTAATCTGCGCTCACTATCAATAGTGGCGTGGTAAGAACAACCATCAACATATACCCAAGGTAATGTTTGACAATGGTCCTCATTGTATATTTTATATGGGGAAAGCAATTGTTCCTCCAGAAAATCATCTTCTGATAATTCTTCCCCAGGATCTCTAGCAGTACAGTCGTGGAGCTCAGCAAGCCCTTGTGCGACTGGATTCTTTTTATTCTGCTTGTAGCGAATTTCTAATGGCCAGCCTTGCAAGGAAAGAGTCCACGCTGTTATGCGGCTATTAGACAAATTCCCATCTCTTATTCTCTCACTTTGCAAATATAGCAAAGGCTGGTGGGCCGTTTCTACAATAATTTTCTCGCCCTGTATATAGCTGCGGAAATTTTGTAGAGCCCATACAGTAGATAAGAGGGCTTTTTCGCAATCGCTAAATTTTATTTCTACTGGGGATAGATTTTTGCTCGCATAAGCAATGGCTTTGTTCAAATTATCATGCTTTTGGTATAAAACAGCGCTCATGCTTATATCTGTGTAACCTGTCTCTAAGAAGAAAGGTTTACCACCTTCAGGGTACGCTAAGAAAGGTGCTTGAGTGAGTTTTCTCTTCAGCTCTCTAATGGCTGTCTCTTGAGACTCACTCCAGTGCCATTTCACCTCTTTCTTTAGGAGAAGTAGTAGTGGTTTAGTTAATTCCGCATAATTATCAATGAATTTGCGAGAATAATTTGTCATACCCAGGAATGATCTCAATTCCTTTAAGTTAGTTGGGTTTTTAGAATTCACTATCGCTTCTACCTTTTTCTTCTGGGGATTTAATCCATCAGAAGTAACTTCATGTCCCAAGAAGTTTACACGAGTGCGGCACCATTGAGCTTTTTGCAGGGATAATTTGACACCTGCCCTTTTAAGTTGGCTGAGGACGTGTTTAAGCTCTGCAATGTGTTTTTCAAAGTCTGTGCTTTTGATTAAAACATCATCAACATAAGATAAGGTCCCCCTTTCCAGTGCGTCAGGCATAGCCTTATGCATGAATACAGCAAATTCATGTCCAGAATTTATGTATCCAAATGGAAGTCTCTGGAATGCATACTGAATCTTTTGGAAGGAGAATGCTAGCTTATATTGGTCCTCTTCATGTACCTTTATGGTCCAATATCCCTGTGCACAATCAATGGCAGTGAATATTTTGGATCCCTGCATTTGTGCTAGGCACTGGTCAATGTATGGTACAGGCCAGCCAGACATGTATACTCGTTTGTTTAGCTGTCTTAAGTCAGCACACAAACGCCATTGTCCATTGGGCTTAAGGACACCTAGAATAGGATTATTATAAGAGCTGTGCACCTGTCTGATAATACCTCTTTCTTCCAAATTCCTTATGATCTCTGCAAGAGAATCATATGAGGCTAAGGGAAGTCTGTATTGTTTGACAAATACAGGTGGTGCATCGGGATCTGTTTGTATTCTTGCAATGTGCAAGTCTGTAGTACCACAGTCATAAGAATCCTTAGCGAAAATATCCTTGTATTCCATTAGGAGTTCTCGCAGCTGTTGGCGTTCGTCATCGCTGGAACAGCCATTAGCTAAGGATATTTGCTCTTTGACTATTTGCTGAAATCCTGGAAAGATTTCAGGCTGTCCTATTTCATAGGCTTCTTCCAATCTAGAGGTGAGATCCCCTTGATTATAGTTTACATTGCTCCCATGACTCTGGGTATTGGGGTAATCTTGCTGTTTGATTGGCTGATCAAACACTAGAGAGGCTTCTTCAATTTTACAGATGCCTTCCTCTGAGCTGAAGGGATAAATAGACTGAATATTAAATAGACCCTCTGGCATAGATGCAAAGGATTGTTCTATTAATTGTTCTTCAGTTAAATATCCTTCAGGTATTAGCCCAATTACATTATTCTGGAATCCAAAAGTGTAATAACTTGACTCCAGTGCATATCCTATGGTAGTTCCCTTGGATAAGGTTATATCCTGTGGGGTCATGTTATGTACAATAATATGTATTGGAATAGTTCCAATATTCACCATAGGAGTGTAGGTCACTGTGACACCCAGATTTTGTATTCTATGGGAGAGGCAAATCAGTGTTTCAGAAGTTTTTAATTTCTGACCTCTCTTTACCTGTAAGGGTAAAAGAAATTTATCAGCCCCAGCAGGAATTATAACATCGCTAGATACCTGCATATTTACAGCATATGGCAATTGCTGGTTTGATTTCAGGGCTGCATTTTCATCCTGAAATACTTCAGGGTCCCCCTTTAACCTGCTCCAAAGGCAAGAGTTAATCAAATCTATTTGTATGGCATATCTATGTAAGATATCATTGCCAATGTATATCTGATTATGGGGAGTATTTAAAACTAAAAACAGGTGCTTCGCTGACTTATTACCAATAGAGATAGATAATAAGCACTTAGCTGTGATGTTATAGCTTTCAGACCTGTCATCCAGGCCGTTGACACAGTGGTCTTGGGGAGAAAGATATTTAGTCACTTTAGGTTCAGCTATTTGCGCTAATAAACCTTCGCTTATATAGCTAGCTTCCTGTTTTAAGTTTATTTTAGCATACTTGGTTTTACCAAGGTCATGCACTTGTATAGGGATAAATAGATCCTCTTTAACTCTCTCAATCCCTGTGAGGTATTGAGCGTGGCCTCCCCCCTTAGGGATTTTATGATCCCCCTTGTGGAGTGATATGGTTAATACGTCGCCATCTAGGGAGATATTTGCTATCTTTCCGGGCGAAATTTTAAAAGTATTACCATCAAAGCCACTAAAAGGAGTCTGATCATCTATTTGTAGGATAGTGATTTCAGGTACAGAGTTATTCCTGAAATGAATCTCCACAGCATCTGGTTTCTCTTCTACCACGTGACAGCTATGTCGGGCGTGAGATATACCAGATTTTTCATAATTGATAGGCCGTTTAACTTGTGACCAAATTACATTATTTATGCAATCAATTATGGTGCTTAATCGTTTCAGGAGATCACTACCAATAATTAAACGATCAGTTGGCAGATCCACTATAATGAAAGGGTGTCTTATGACCCTGTTCCCCAATTTAAATTTTAACCATGCAGTACCGTAAACTTTTAGGGAGTCACCCCCAACACCTATTAGAGAACCGTCAAATTCTCTTATTTTAGGTTTGTGGGGTGTTAGCTCATTTAGCTGTGTGTAGTACCTGTGGGATAAGATAGTTGCCTGTGACCCAGTGTCAATTAATCCCCTGATAGGGTTGGAGACTGAATCTTGCAGCTCAACTAATACATAATATCTTCCTGCAGTTTCTACCATTTCACACATAAAATTGGCATTCTCACACATCTGTGGGCTTCGCCACGTGTTACCTGGATTCGCCGTGTCATTCGATGCAGAGGAATCTTCATACCTACCTGTTTCCTCTATGACAGGGTCGGTTGGATTCTTTTGTACTGCATCTGTGGAGATAAGGTTAGGAGAGAGCTGCAAGGGAAGAGATTTGTTAGTTTTTCCCGGATGAGGTCGCTCAACGTCACAGCTAATTTGTCCGTTTCCGGTCTGTGGGGAGAGAATATGATTAGTATCATTGATATTTATCATTACATTTTGCATATCTCTCCCCTCCCCTTTAGGTGATACTGCAGTATTTATGACTGTGCCTGTGGTCCACTGCTGACCACTGGCTGTACCCCTAAAAAAGTATTGTTCGGTTGCTGAGCCGTAGATTTTTGACTCATATTAGCGATTTGTTCGCTCAACCGATTTAACTGGGTAAACAGCATATCTACCTGATTGTACAAGTTGCCTCTACCCCTGGGCCTATCTCTTGGTGCCCCATTGTACTGATTCCTGGACCATTGGGTTCCCTCAGAATCAGGGCCGCTATTTCTATTCTGGTGTGGTTGCCCCTGGGGTTCAGCTTGTTCAGCATTAGTACTTTGGGGAGCATTATATACCTGGGGTGTCTGGTTACCCTGAGAATATCTTCGCCGTCTATTGTATCTACCCTTGCGTGGATACCAATTATTGGGTGGGTATTTTCTTTGTGAGTAATTATTCACCTGATTATGTCCCCCACTTTGGTTATAGTCTCCCTGCGCCTCAACCTGTGTAGGGGGAGGGGCAGAATTAAACCTCTGTGGAGATGGCCTGTTTTGACTGGTCACCTCTGCATAAGTTCTCTTTTTAGATTCCAAATTGAGGGGGCTAGGTGACACCCTAGTTTCTGCTACAATTTTGGGTTTTGACTCCTTTTTCACCCCCTGTTCACTGGATTGCTGAATAGAGTATAACTTCGTACTCTCTTTGATCAGCCATTCCAATGAGCAGTCCTCATCAAAATCTCTAGCTAAGTTGATTTTGATGGGTGTAGGCAGTGCTTCAAAAAATAAATTTACAAATTCTGAGCCATCAAATTTGGGATTATCTTCAGCCATACTGTACGCATTTTTCAATACAGAAAGGAATTCGATTGGACTCTGATTCGCACGACACTTTAAACCATATACCGCTATTTTCGCTGCAGTTTTAGTGCGATATTGCCCAAATTCTTTTCTGCATTGTCGTTTTACCCCATTCCAGGAATGAATATTCATATCCTTTAGTGAGGCAAAGAATTTGTGATGCTTACTGTCAAATACCCAAGGCAGAAATTCAATTTTCAATTTCTCACTTGTAACATTCATTATAGCTAACGCATTTTCAAAAGCTTGTAAATGATCAATTACAGATGTTGTTCCCTTATTGGAGAATATAGGTACTGCGCGTTGTACGAAGGTGATTATTTTATGGGAATCATAGACTTTATCAGACTTATTTTGGGATTCTCTGTTAGAGTTTCCCTCCCCCGCATCAGCTGCGCTACAGCTGTCCTCTGGATTTACATCCTGAGGGGATTGTCTATTTGGGAAATCTATTTCTGACCCGTTAGGGGTCATTTGTCTATGTTGTTCTATATATTTTCGTACCTCGTCCCTGACGCGTTCGCTAAAGGAGTTAGCATTATCTGTATTATTCTCATTGCTAATATAGGGGTTTTCATTATGGCGATATGACCTTTTTAAATCGCTTAATTCTCTCTGGCTTTGCGCAAGCTGTTCATTTAAATCTTGTATCTGCGCGATTAAGTCCATATTGTGCTTATCTAAGGTGGCTAGGTTTTGGGCAAATTCATCCATTTTATTTTTGGCTGTTTTTAAACCCTCTTCGCGTCTGCGCGAGGAACGAATACTATTTTCTAGCTCCTGTATTTGCAATCGTTTGTCTGTGACACAAAACGACATTTCGTCAATTATGCATATTAAAAGGGGCCAAGATTTTAGTATTAGTTCTTCTCGCTTTTTGTGATCTTTGCATTGATTAATCATTAATAATTCCTGGAAGAATTCATTCTCTTCATTCCACATATTATTATTAACGGTAATATTTTTAGCCCTAGTTTCAAGCATATCCATAAAATCATTTAATTCACCCGCAATATTAAACTTCCCTTTAAGGTAACTTAAGATATCTTTCTTAAGGACCTGACCTTTAGTAATAGGTATGGTTATGGGACCAATTTCATTGCTATGTATAGAATTAAATGAGTCACTTCTGGCTACAGACATTATTATATTGGTTTAGTACTTAGTTAAACTAAAACGCTAATACGATTTTTGCCAATAAAAAGAGAGAAGGAAAAATTTTATATTTCAAAAAAATATTATTAATTTTGAAATATGAAAAATTAATATTCCGAAATATGAAAAATTAATATCTTTGATTAACTTTGAAAATATGAAAAATCAATATTTTTGATTAATTTTGAAATATGAAAAATTAATATTTTTATTAATTTTTCAAAATTAATCTTTAATAATATTTCAAGATATTAATGTCAATCTCGAAATATGAAAATTAATATTTCAACCCTTCAAAAAAAATTATATCTTCAAAATATTAATATCGAAATATGAATTTTTTTTTTTTCTCTTTTATAATAATTTCTATTTACTTACAAATATATTATATCAATTATGATGGATATTATTAAATCTCATGCAAAGTGCCTCCAATTATTATGTCAGTATATTTATGAAAATCTTAGTAGTGCTATCCAAATAATATATAAGTTTATGGCAGGGTTATAAACACAATCTTAAAATAATTTTCCTTAAAAATTGAAACCCTAATCAACCATGCATCTACTAGACCATACAATTAATATAAATATCTGAATTCTTTTATTTAGTTAATATCCATAAACATATTGAAGTATATTCGCAATAAAAGGAAATGAAACAAAATTTATATGCGTTAAAACCAACTCTTAAGATATGCTATCCTTCTTACAAAACCCAGAAAGATATACCTTCACAATTCAGCCTTTTATTTATTTAACACAATGGGACTAAAAACCTTTAACATCCAAGCAATACAATTCTAAACAGTGTTTATAAAACAATAGGATAATATATATATTCTGCTATTTAACTGCAATTTATCCTAATACAGAATTAACTTACAATATCAGAACTTGCACAGATGATTTACCTAGCAAATCAGATACAGATTTAAAAGTATAATCTGCTCTTTAAATCTATTAACTGTAAAGGCTATGCATATGACTTATCTTACAAAACCCAGAAAACTGTATCTTTAAACCGCAGTGACTTTAAAATATCACATGTAATTAGCAGCCCTTTTCTTATACTCTATATATATATACGTTACCAAAATAGATAGTTCAGTTACCAAGGATTCCTTGTTTCATCTCAGAAAATATATAAGTAAATTTTTGCAATCACTGAGAAGAAGGTAGATCAGCTTGTTTAGAATGAGTGTATTTTGGACGCCAGCAATGTATCATTCAAGTCAGCAAAATCTGTCCCTTTCTCCTTCATGCGTTCACTTAAATAACTTTTTCATTCATTGATGAAACCATGGGAGTGGCCCTACGAGATCTGACCATCCCATTGGTTAGGTGGGATGTCTATTTGGATTGGCCCTTGGTCACCATGGAAACGCATCCTTTAAGCAGTTATCTCAACTGCTATACCGGTATCGGCCGTTCGGTGGCAGCACAAAACAAATTCATCCTTAACACTTCTAAACATTTTTAGACAGTGAAATATTTCTTTAAACTATGTAATAACTGCCGTAATTTCTTGCATGAACCCCTCAGAATATCAATCATAGATGAGGTAAATCTATATCACCTCTCTGGTCATTTTGATATCAAATATGTTATATTATTAACATTTTATTATATTAAGGCAATTTAATACTGCTAATTATTAGCTTAAAATGCATTTATATATCCTGTTATATATATTTTCATGTGATATAATATGTTCTATGTCTCCGACAATTTCTGCATATATGAATTGATGCCTGCAATAGAAATGGAAACAATTATCAGAAATGGTTTAAGCATTCATATGTCTATGGTCCAAGTATTATTAATCATTTACTTTTAGGTCCACAAATATTTATTTATATTCTTAAAAACACAGAGGCTAAGTAAGATCTTTTATGTTTTCAAAACATATATATATATATATATATATATATATGCACTTCAAATAAGGGATTACCAAAATGGTCATTCAATCTATACTAATTCTGAATTTATTTCCTATATAAATATCCCCTGCAGCAATCATCCACCTAATACAATGTGCTTAATTTTAATATATATATATCATGAATCATTCAAAACATACATGGAAAACTGGCATTGTTCCCCTTGCAAAATGCATCCAACTCTATCTGTGTCACCTTCCCCCTAGCTGTGTATTTGCAACACATCTTACTTTGAAATCACAAAACTTAGGTGAGAAATTCCAGAGGGGTCCTTGAACACATTCTTTTCTCTCACCAAATGTTTTGGGAGTTATAAAACTCTGCATATATAGTCAAATGAGTAGGAAAAAAAAATGTTTGTGTGTTTTACACCATAGGAGGTGGTACTTCAAAAGCTATGCTGATTTTCAATCCTGATAAACGTGTATTCATCCAGCTAATTCATCTGGTAAGGGGGTTGGGACCCCCTGTGGTGTTAAACAAACTCATGTTCAATTAATCCTGAGGTCTCATCTAACATATACAGTGTATAAAATATACATATATATGTATACATATGTAATATTCATCATAATATTCATATACTCTGACAAATAGTACATCCACATATTGTGCTACAGGCTGGGTGAGTGACTCCCTACAATTTGTCTGTTCTTGCTGTGTCCAAATCTTGGGTTATCAGCCTCAAAAAGGTTTTAGTACTTGGACTGCTATTAATGGGTTCAAAAGAACTGGGTACTTTGCATTTAGACCTAATACTATTGGTTATAGAGGAGGTCACTGTAAT
This sequence comes from Bombina bombina, assembly GCF_027579735.1. Classification (NCBI taxonomy): domain Eukaryota; kingdom Metazoa; phylum Chordata; class Amphibia; order Anura; family Bombinatoridae; genus Bombina; species Bombina bombina. The sequence continues at coordinate 294,211,338 of NC_069504.1, forward strand.
TCTAAGTAAAGTTAGGATAGAAATACAAACTTTAGAATCTTTACACAACATCACACTCACTAGTGACACCCAAGAAAATTGGTTATCAAAAATCAAATTGCAAATTGACAAATATCAGAGTGAACTAATTACATTTAAAAACAAAAAGTTGGAGACTGTCAATAGTGATTACACTCAGGGAAAAGTGTATAAATGGCTGACTACTACACAGGGGAATCAGACCAGGAGGAGACATAGAACCAGACGGGTACACTTTGATACGGTAGATACGAGTGGGGAAGACTCCACTGACACCGAAAGGAATCCCTCTGGTACTCTGTTCACTCCACCTGGCCCACAAAGACATCAGGACCAATTTTCCTCACATGAACCCAGATCACATTCAACCCCTAGTCAATTTTTTAGGGGTAACAACACGTTCTCGGGGAGGGGGAGGCATCACAGACCCCACATCAGGCGGGCGGGGCATCAGACACAGACCCCCCAGACGACCACGACAGAGGACATAATTGTTAATCTGAGTACACACACCTTGACTGACAGTGAGCGCAAAGTTCTTAACAAAGGTTTATCTTTTGTGCCGAGCACGCCAGTATCTGAATTTGACCTTAAGCTAGATCTTTACAAATTGAATAGATCCCTTAAGATTAGGGAATTTTTTCAAAATAAAGACTCGCCATCACTGAAGTCCCACGTTGAACTTAAATGCAAAGTACCCAGTTCTTTTGAACCCATTAATAGCAGTCCAAGTACTAAAACCTTTTTGAGGCTGATAACCCAAGATTTGGACACAGCAAGAACAGACAAATTGTGGAAACATAATCTCTCCAGAGATGAATTGAAAGCCATTAAAACCCTCCAGAATGATTCCTCTATAGTCATCAGGCCCGCCGATAAGGGCGGGGCCATTGTCCTTTTGGATTATAATGATTATAGAGATGACATCCTGGAACAATTGGCTGATACCCTGACATATAACCTGTTAACATCTGACCCTACTATACAATTCAAAACACAACTTGACAAACTGATTAATTTGGGATTTGAACAAGGGTACTTAACTGAGCACATTCGTGATTTCTGCACTACTACATCCCAAGATACCCATTTTGTATTCAATCCCCAAAATCCATAAAACACTGGACCACCCACCGGGCCATCCTATTGTGTCGGCTAGGGAGTCACTCACCCAGCCTGTAGCACAATATGTGGATGTACTATTACTGCCAGTGGTGAGGGAAACATGGTCTTACGTTATGGACACGAATGATTTCATTCGTAAGATACGGACTGTTGACATCCAGCCAGACAATTTGCTCGTCACTCTGGATGTCAACAGTCTGTATACTATTATACCCCATCTTGATGGACTTAAAGCCATACAAGAACATCTTACGGGAAACCCCCTTTATGAGGGTCCCCCAGTGGAATACTTACTGTCCCTCATTGAATACTGTCTGTTTAAAAACTATTTTCGGTTTGAAAATAAATTTTATTTACAAACCGCTGGCACAGCCATGGGTTCCTCCATGGCCCCCTCGTACGCCAACATCTACATGTCACAATTCGAAAACATGTATCTGTGGAACACGCCGAATGTATCCATCATTTGTTATTACAGATACATAGATGATATTTTCTTAGTGTGGCGAGGGGGCCTGGAGGAACTCCACAAATGGTTTGAAGTGTATAACAACACTACCAATAATGTTAAGTTTAAGATGACAGTGGATTTTCAATCCATTCATTTCTTGGACTTAACAGTCTTCAAGGATTCCAATAATCTAGGAACCACATTATACCATAAACCCACTGACCGCAACTCTATACTAAGGGCAGATAGTTGCCATCCCCCAGCCCTACTAAAAGGCATAGTAAAATCACAATGCATAAGAACAATGCGTAATAATTCTAATGCCGAAACTGGGGTTTCCCAATTGAAAGGAGTGGGTGAGAGGTTCCAGAATAGGGGATATAAGATCCCGGTAATACAAGACGCCATGGAATCCGCTTCAACATTAACACAGACGGATTTGATTCTACCTAAACCCAAAAGGGACACAAGTGATAAGCTCATTATGTCCACCACTTTCACTCCAGCGACAAAAAATGTTGGCCAGATCCTTCGCCAGCACTGGCCAATTATGTCTTCAGACCCTAAGCTCACATTCACTCACAATTTACAACCTATGGTTGGGTTCAAGAGGGGGACTAATCTTAAGGATCTATTGGTGAAAACGGACCCCAAGCAGTGTTATCTGACCGGGTACAAAAGGAATATCAAGGGATCCTATCGCTGTTTGGGCTGCACAACATGTAATGGCCTAGTGGGTACCAAAGTATTCCATCATCCACACACAAATTGAACATTTTCTATCAGGCACTCTATTACGTGTACTACCACTCACGTAATATATTTATTATTTTGTCCATGTTCCTGTTTCTATATAGGGAAAACATCTGGTACACTCCGTGAGCGTATAGCAAATCATCGCCACACCATAAGGACTGCACTCAAACAAGGTGATTCTGAGCAGCCAGTGGCGCGACATTGCGCCAAAAAGGGACATTCAGTGTCTTCCATCCGTTACATTCTAATTGATCACATACCCCCATTGGATCGGGGGGGCGACCGGAACAAGCAACTTCTGAAACGCGAGGCCCAGTGGATGTTCAGACTGGGCACGATACAACCAGGCGGCTTGAATACCATGCCGGACTTTAAGAGCCTAATGTGATCAACAATTGGGGTGCTACATACTTGGGGTATGTCAGGTGGACATTGTGGCTCCGTTTTGGTACACATTCCATTTGCCCCTATTTGTAGGGGGAAGTGTTGTGCACCTAATGGCACGGAGCAGGGGGGACATCTGTCTCCATCTTCTCCGTGGAAGCCTGGTCTGCCCTGTGCAATTACCCACTGTTCAAACACGCACCACCAGTCTTAAAGCGGATATGAATACTACTATACCCACTTGGAGAAATTTCTGATGTGGGGACTGTTTATATGAGCTACATGTCCTTATTATTATTATCCCTTCTATCTTGTGATATAGGTTGCTTTGCTGTCATGTTTGAGGCTATAATTCCAAAATAAGGTTACCACCCTCATACTTTTTCCCAGCCACTACATATATTCATCTGCATCTATATTTGGGCTGATGTATGCTATAACCGCCCGATGGCCAAATTTACTTTATATGAACATGATGTGATGCCCCAGCAGTATAGCTTATAATTTGTACAGCCCTACAATATCCCACATATTCCTTTCATTACATATTACTCTCACTTTATGCATCTATCTGTTAGCATATCGATTGAAGCAATATTCATGCCAACTGTCAGTTGGTCCAAGTTTCCCATATGTCATATTGGTGTCACACTTTAATTTTTTCCATCCATATTTGCAGCATTTCATTTGTTTCTTATTTAGAAAATGTCATTCCAACCACACGTACTGATATATAGTCCAATTATTATTTTAATCATTATTATTATTTTTACTGTAATGAGCATATTCAGCATGAATTTATGCTGTTTTGCACATTAAGAAAATCGTTGTTCTGTCCAGTTGGTATTTTGTTTTAAACTTAACACAGGTAATGGCACTTATGGGTAATTTACATTGTATACAATTACCATGGTTACTGTCACCATGCCAACTCGATGCACAATCACTTTCTAATATTTATCACAATTTTAGGCATTTGTTGCAATGTTCCACATGTTTGTCTATATGAAGTTTTCTACATTAGTATGTCACACAAGAATATTCAGACATGTAGATTGCACAACTTTATGAATAAGTTCACGATTGTATATTGGGACCGAAAACCGGAAGTGAGGTAATGAAACTTCCGGTTTCGGACAGCACTGTGGAACGCAAGATGCGTTCCAAGCTCGAAATATTGGCGCACTTTTTTGGAGAGGCACTAAGGTTGGTGTGATTTAATTTGTATGTAACATTATAAATGAGTTGTATTTTGTTTGTTCTGTATGCTGATGAAGGGGTTGTGAACCCCGAAAACGTTCCATTAAATTGTTTTTTTATAAAAAGTCCTGAGAGTGCATTCTCTTGTTTCCTATATATATATATATATATATATATATATATATATATATATACACCTGTGTGCGTGTGTATGTGCATATATATATATATATATTTCTTTTATGTAAGTGACAAAAGTACATGAGCTAGTGACGTATGGGAGATTCATTCCTACCAGGAGGGGGCAAAGTTTCCCAAACCTCAAAATTCCTATAAATACACCTCCTACCACACACATACCTCAGTTTTACAAACTTTCGGTAATTTATGAGTTTTGCGTTATGGGTGAAAAAGCAGCGTTATGGCTCTTTTTCACTACTGCTGGTATTACGAGTCTTGCAGGTATTTCTGTACCACACACTTTTTTGGTCGTAACGCAACGTAACTACCGCAGCTTTCAAAAAGTCTTTTTCAATGGGACTTCCATAGCACCGATATTACGAGTTTGCCTGTCCGGCCAAAAAGTGACCGGTAAAGCCCATATCTACAAGATTCATAACATAAACTGAAAGTCAGTAGTTATGAGTTTTGTGCTACAAAGCTGTAACATAAAACTCATAACTAAAGTGCTAAAAAGTACACTAACACCCATAAACTACCTATTAACCCCTAAACTGAGGCCCTCCCGCATCGCAAACACTAAAATAAAATGATTAAGCCCTAATCTACCGCTCCAGACATCGCTGCAACTATAATAAACATATTAACCCCTAAACCGCCGTACTCCCGCATCCCAAATACTAGTTTAATATTATTAACCTCTAATCTGCTGTCCCTAACATCGCCGCAACCTACATTACTGTTATTAACCCCTAATCTGCTGCCCCCAAAATCAGTGCCACTATACTAAACTTATTAACCCCTAAACCTAAGTCTAACCCTTACACCCCTAACTTTAATGTAATTAAAACAAATCTAAATAAAACCTATTAATAACTAAATAATTCCTATTTATAACTAATTAACTACTTACCTGTAAAATAAACCCTACGCTAGCTACAATATAATTTAGGATTTATTTTTATTTCACAGGTAAGTTTGTATTTATTTTAACTACGTAGAATAGTTAGTAAATAGTTATTAACTATTTACTTACTACCTAGCTAAAATAAATACAAATTTACCTGTAAAATAAAACCTAACCTGAGTTACACTAAAACCTAACCTTACACTACAAAATAAATCAATTACATTTATTAAATACAATTAACTAAATTACATTTATTAAATGCAATTAACTAAATTACAAAAACCCCCACTAAATTACACAAAATAAAAAATAAATTATCAAATATTTAAACCTAACCTGAGTTACACTAAAACCTAACCTTACACTACAAAATAAATCAATTACATTTATTAAATACAATTAACTAAATTACATTTATTAAATGCAATTAACTAAATTACAAAAAAACCCACTAAATTACACAAAATAAAAAATAAATTATCAAATATTTAAACTAATTACTCCTAATCTAATAGCCCTATCAAAATAAAAAGCCCCCCCAAAATAAAAATAAAACCCTAGCCTAAACTAAACCACCAATAGCCCTTAAAATGGTCTTTTGCGGGGTATTGCCCCAAAGAAATCATCTCTTTTACCTTTAAAATAAAATACAAACAACCCCCAACAGTAAAACCCACCACCCACACAACCAAACTCCCTAAATAAAAACCTATATTAAAAAATCTAAGCTCCCCATTGCCCTGAAAAGGGCATTTGGATGGGCATTGCGCTTAAAAGGGCATTTACCTCTTTTTCAGCCCAAACCCTAAGCTAAAAATAAAACCCACCCAATAAACCCTTAAAAAAACCTAACACTAACCCCGAAAGATCCACTTACAGTTTTTGAAGATCCGACATCCATCCTCAACGAAGTGGCAGAAGTCGTCAGCGAAGCCGGCAGAAGTCTTTATCCAAGCCGGCAGAAGTAGGTGGCGGCGATGTTAGGTGCGGCAGATTAGGGGATAATAAGTGTATGTTGGGGCGGCAGATTAGGGGTTAATAAGTAGAATGTAGGTGGTGGTGATGTCGGGGGCAGCAGATTAGGGGTGTTTAGACTCAGGGTTCATGTTAGGGTGTTAGGTGTGAACATAAATTTTCTTTCCCCATAGGAATCAATGGGGCTCCGTTACGGAGCTTTACGCTCCTTTATTGCAGGTGTTAGGCTTTTTTTCAGCCGGCTCTCCCCATTGATGACTATGGGGAAATCTTGCACGAGCACGTAAAACTATCTCAATGCAGCACTGTTATTGGAGTGCGGTATGGAGCTCAATGGAGCTTACGCTGCAATATTGCCTGCTAACGCCGGGTTTTTGCAAACCTGTAATTGCAGCGCTATAGGGAGGTGAGCAGTGGGAATAACTTGCAAGTTAGTACCGAGCCGCTCATAACACAAAACTCGTAATCTAGCTGTTTGCCTCCTAGGGAGGTGGTGAAGTAAGTTGTGCTTGATTTCTTTTGTGATAGGCGCTTCTAAGCATTCTGAAGCCCAATTCCTCTCAGAGTACAGTGTTTCTCAGAGGCTGGGAGTATTGCGTGTTGATTCAGTGGTTTCACCCATGGTAAATCCTTTCAAAGACTCTCTGTAATCGGTCGCAGGGATTTATCTCCTGCCTCCTTTTTCAGATCAACATTATACTCCTATACCATTACCTCTGCTGATGTTTTTCAGTAATTTTCTGGTTGTCTGCTATATGTGGATGGGTGTCTTCCAGGAAGTATGTATCATTTTTTAAGACACTGTCAGCTATGTTTGGCACTTTACGTTATAAAGTTTTAAATATATGTATTTACTTATATTTGCCAAGAGTCAGGTCTATGTGTATCTCCCTTTTCTGCAGTCTGTCAGTTTCAGTATGGAATTTATATTTGGGAAGATTATTTTTCTTACCTGGGGTTATGTTTTCTCATGTTGACTTTATTTTCCAAAATTTTCACGGGCAAACTAGGCTCGCGAGGACGCAAAATGCTGTTCTTTATGGCGTCATTCTTGGCATGAATTTTTTTTGGAGCGGAATTGCGTCTAAGGTGACACAAGTTTTATCCTTTCCTGTGTCTTTGTTGACGTAAGTTGTTTTGGCTTGATGTCGTGCTTGTTATGACACGAGTTGCATTATTTCCTGATGTTAGCTTTGTATATTACCCCTCTTCCTTTATTGCTTCTGGTTCTCTTCATATTATCAAGAGCTATAATTCTTATTTTTTTGCATTTTACTTTAGCATAAGCATTTTTCCTGAAGAAATTGGATATTTTGTTTAAATGTTTTTTTCTTTTTACATTTTGCAAGATGTCCCAGTCTGATCCTGCCTCTAATGTTGCTGTAAAAACCATGCTGCCTAAAAAACAGTTCTACCAAAGCTAAGTGTGTCTGTTGTAAATTAACTGATGTTATTTCTTCAGCTCAATTATGTGGCATCTGTCATGATATGCTTTTGCATGCGGATAATGTTTCTATTAGTACTAATACATTGTCTGTTGTTCCTTCAATGTCTAATGTACCTAATATTCCTGCAGATGTAAAAGATTATATTGCTGCAGCTATAGATAAGGCAATGGCCTCTATGTATCAAGCTGTCTACTTTCTAGCATTCGCTGGCCCAATACGCTCGCCTAAGCTCGCCTACCATCGCCGCCGCGGACCTGAATATGTTTGCCAAAGTTATCAAGAAAGCTGTCAAGAAGCCGTGCACCAAGTACGGAGCGATGAGCAGAGGACTGTTGTTAACTGACAGTCATCGATCTCGCTGCTCATCGGCTTCTTCGCAGCTTTCTTGCTAGCCTGTCACTAAGCACCCACACTATACTATACTGTTTTACCCCCTAAACCACCACTTCCGGAGCCCCCCGCACCTAAATAAAGGCATTACCCCCTAAACCGCCGCTCCTGTAACGACCCGCGTAGCTAACGCTGGCTTTTTTCTGGCCGCACCTTTAAAATAACTCTGGTATTGAGAGTCCACCGAATGGCTGCGTTAGGCTCCAAAAAAGGAGCGTAGAGCATATTTAACGCAACTTCAACTCTCGATACCAGAGTTGCTTACGGACGCGGCCAGCCTCAAAAACGTGCTCGTGCACGATTCCCCCATAGGAAACAATGGGGCTGTTTGAGCTGAAAAAAAACCTAACACCTGCAAAAAAGCCGCGTTCAGCTCCTAACGCAGCCCCATTGTTGTCTATGGGGAAACACTTCCTACGTCTGCACCTAACACCCTAACATGTACCCCGAGTCTAAACACCCCTAACCTTATACTTATTAACCCGTATTCTGCCGCCCCCGCTATCGCTGACCCCTGCATATTATTTTTAACCCCTAATCTGCCGCTCCGTAAACCGCCGCTACTTACATTATCCCTATGTACCCCTAATCTGCTGCCCCTAACACCGCCGACCCCTATATTATATTTATTAACCCCTAATCTGCCCCCCACAACGTCACCTCCACCTGCCTACACTTATTAACCCCTAATCTGCCGACCGGACCGCACCGCTATTATAATAAAGTTATTAACCCCTAATCCGCCTCACTAACCCTATAATAAATAGTATTAACCCCTAATCTGCCCTCCCTAACATCGCCGACACCTAACTTCAAACATTAACCCCTAATCTGCCGACCGGAGCTCACCGCTATTCTAATAAATGTATTAACCCCTAAAGCTAAGTATAACCCTAACACTAACACCCCCCTAACTTAAATATAATTTTAATCTAACGAAATTAATTAACTCTTATTAAATAAATTATTCCTATTTAAAGCTAAATACTTACCTGTAAAATAAATCCTAATATAGCTACAATATAAATTATAATTATATTATAGCTATTTTAGGATTAATATTTATTTTACAGGTAACTTTGTATTTATTTTAACCAGGTACAATAGCTATTAAATAGTTAAGAACTATTTAATAGCTAAAATAGTTAAAATAATTACAAAATTACCTGTAAAATAAATCCTAACCTAAGTTACAATTAAACCTAACACTACACTACCAATAAATTAATTAAATAAAATACCTACAATTATCTACAATTAAACCTAACACTACACTATCAATAAATTAATTAAATACAATACCTACAAATAACTACAATGAAATAAACTAACTAAAGTACAAAAAATAAAAAAGAACTAAGTTACAAAAAATAAAAAAATATTTACAAACATAAGAAAAATATTTGTGACTGACTCCAAATACCGGCTGTAGCCTAAAACCAGCGTTAGGAGCCTCTAACGCTGGTTTTCACGGCTACCGCCAAACTCTAAATCTAGGCCTTAGTTAATAATTGTAATATGTATTTAGATTTTGTTAAATAATATTTAAGGTAGGGGGGTGTTAGTGTTAGTGTTAGACTTAGGTTTAGGGGTTAATAAGTTTAATATAGGTGGCGGCGGGGTCCAGGAGCGGCAGTTTAGGAGTTAAACATTTAATTTAGTTGTGGCAGGGTCCGGGAGCGGTGCTTTAGGGGTTAAACATTTATTTTAGTTGTGGTGGGGTCCGGGATCCGCAGGATAGGGGTTAATACCTTTAATATAGGTGGCGGCAGTATAGGGGGTGGCAGATTAGGGCTTAATATATTTATTATAGTTGCGGCAGGGTCCAGGAGTGGCGGTTTAGGGTGTAATAACTTTATTTAGGTGCGGAGGGCTCCGGGAGCTCTCGCTGCTGTCAGACTCCCATTGATTCCTATGGGATCCGCCGCCTCCAGGGATTGAAAACCAGGTACGCTGGCCCGGAATAGTAGCGAGCGTACCTGGTAGTTCTTTGATAACTACCAAAAGTAATCAGATTGTGCCGAACTTGCGTTCGGAATATCTGTAGTGACGTAAGAATCGATCTGTGTCGGACTGAGACCGACGGAACATAGCTTATGTCACTATATTCTACTTTTGCCGGTCTCTAGCCTTTGATAACTAAGGTGAATCAGCCTCGCCACAAATACGCTGCGGATTTCCAGCGTATTTGCGGTTGACGGCTTGATAACTAGAGGCCAAAGCCCGCTATTTGGGTATTGAAGAGTCTAGTCCTCTTGATAAAAAAAAACCCAGTAAAAGTATAAATTCTGTTTTTAAACCTCCTGAGGTTGCTCCTGAGGTTTTTCCTATTCCAGATAGATTCAGTGTCCATGACTTTGTCTTTAACAGACAAGAGACGAATGAAATTGGTATTAGCTTGTCTAAACCTTCAGTCTCGATCGTTCCCTTCAGTGGCTATGTGCAATGAAGTTTTAGGTCTTATGACTGCAGCATCAGAAGTTATCCCCTTTGCTCGTTTTCATATGAGACCTCTGCAGCTTTGCATGCTGAATCAATGGTGCAGGGATTATACTCAGATATCACAACTGATCCCAACATTCAACTCTCTCTGTCATGGTGGTTGGACCATCATCCGATTGTTCAAGGAGCCTCTTTTGTTCGTCCTTCCTGGATTGTGACTGTGCAGAGTCCAACTCTTGTCTAATTTCTGTGATTCATATTCCAGGAGTAGACAATTGGGAAGTGGATTATCTCAGTTGTCAGACTTTGCATCCGGGAGAGTGGTCTCTCCATCCAGATGTGTTTCATCAGATTGTACAAATGTGGGGTTTTCCAGAAATAGATTTGATGGCCTCTCATTTGAACAAGAAACTTCCCAGATATCATTCCAGATCCAAGGATCCTCAGGCAGAGATGGTGGATGCTTTAGCAGTTCCTTGGTTTTACCAACCTGCTTACATTTTTACACCTCTAGTTCTTCTTCCAAGGGGGATCTCCAAGATCATTATGGAACAATCTCATGTGTTTCTGATAGCACCAGCATGGCCTCACAGGTTCTGGTATGCGGATCTTGTCTGGATGTCCAGTTGCCAGCCTTGGCCACTTCCTTTAAGGCCAGTCTTCTGTCTCAAGGGCTGTTTTTCCATCAGGATCTCAAATCTCTAAATTTGAAGGTATGGAAATTGAACGCTTAGTTCTTAGTCATAGATGTTTCTCTGACTCAGTGATTAACACTATGTTACAGGCTCATAAGTCTATTTCAAAGAAGATTTATTATCGGGTTTGGAAAACCTATATTTCATGGTGCTCCTCTCATAATTTTTCTTGGCATTCTTTTAGAATTCCTCAGATTTTACAGTTTCTTCAGGATGGTTTGGATAAGGGTTTGTCTGCAAATACTTTGAAAGGACAAATCTCTGCTCTTTCTGTTTCATTTCATAGAAAGATTGCTAAACTTCCTGATATTCACTGTTTTGTTCAGGCTTTGGTTCGCATCAAACTTGTTATAAAGTTTATTTCTCCTTCTTGGAGTCTTAATTTGGTTTTAAGGATTTTGCAGGCTCCTCCTTTTGAGCCTATGCATTCTTTGGATATTAAACTACTTTCTTGGAAAGTTTTATTTCTTTTGGCTATCTCTTCTGCTATTGTGAGCCTCCTTATCTGATATTCCATTAAGATAAAACGGTTTTACGGACTAAGTTTAAATTTTTACTTAAGGTTGTGAATTCTAACAACATTAGTAGGGAAATTGTTGTTCCTTCTTTGTGTACTAATCCTAAGAATTCTCTGGAGAGATCTCTACATTTTTGTATGTGGTAAGAGCTTTAAAATACTATTTTGAGGCTACCAAGGATTTCAGGGAGACATCTAGTTTATTCATTATTTTCTCTGGTTCCAGGAAAGGTCTGTTATTTCTTTGACATCTTGGTTAAAACTTTTGATTCACAAGGCTTATTTGGAGGTGGGGTAGTCTCTGCTTTAAAGAATTGCAGCTCATTCTATGAGATCAGTTGCCACTTCTTGGGCTTTCAAGAATGGAGCTTCAGTTGATCAGATTTGCAAAGCAGCAACTTGGTCTTCTTTGCATACATTTACTAAATTTTACCATTTTTATGTATTTGCTTCCTCAGAAGCAGTCTTTGGTAGAAAAATTCTTCAGGTAGTTGTCTCAGTTTTATTCCTTTTGCCTATAATTTGAGTTTTTTTTAATGTAAGAAAACTTAATTGGATTTAATTTTTTCAGCTGAAATAGATGTTTTTATTTTATCCCTCCCTCTCTAGTGACTCTGTGGATTTCCACATCTTGGGTATAATATCCCATAAGTCACTAGCTCATGGACTCTTGCCACTTACATGAAAGAAAACATAATTTATGTAAGAACTTACCTGATAAATGTATTTCTATCATAGTGGGAAGAGTCCATGAGACCCACCCTATTGCTTGGTGGTTATGATTTTTTTGTATAAAAGCACACCTCTTTTTATATGCTTTTCTACTCCTTTTTACACCTCACTACTTGGCTATACGTTAAAACTGAGGTATGTGTGTGGTGGGAGATGTTTTATAGGCATTTTGAGGTTTGGGAAACTTTGCCCCCTCCTGGTAGGAATGTATATCCCATACATCACTAGCTCATGGACTCTTGCCATTATGAAATAAATTAATTTATTAGGTAAGTTCTTACATAAATTATATATATATATATATATATATATATATATTGTAATATTAGTTTTTTTTAATGTAGTGGTTTTTATTTTTTGTAATGTTATTTTTTGTTTTGTTTGTTTTTTAAAAGGTAAGATTAGATTTTTTTTTTAATTTTACAGGTAAGTTTTTTTTTTTATTTAAGGTAGTTATGATTTGTAGTGGTATTTTAATTTGGGTTACCTTAGGGGGTGTTAGGTTAGGGAGTTTAGATGTTTGATTATAACTTAGCATTGTGGGGGGATGGCGGTTTAGGGGATAAGTTTATTTAGGTATTTTGCGATGTAGGGGGTGGTGGTTTAAGGGTTAATAGTTTTATTTAGTGTTTGCGATGTAGGGGGATAGCAGATTAGGGATTATTAGTCTACGGGCTTATGGTAGGGTGTTACCATTACTTCTATAGGGGAATACATGCAAACACACCCGAAAATTCCGGTTAGGATTTTTGCGCTTTTTGTGTTAACGCTAGTGCAAAAAAAGTTTTTTTTATTTATATAAACATATTTTAAGTAATATTTTAGTCAATTTAATATAATCCTTTATTGTGTTTGATATTGCATTACTCATCTTCTTATTAATAAAATGTTGCTTTTAACCATACACCAGATGGCACAACATACATATCATGGTTATAACTGAGCAAAATAAATTAGCATAGTGTCAGCTTTATAGCAGATGTGATAGCAACAGGATTTGGTTACATAACCTGCACTGTTTTCATGGACCTGAATAGCTATAGCTACATAGGGGTCAATTTATCAAACTCCGTACGTAGACCGCTGCTCCATAACTTGTCTGCCTGCTCTGAGGTGGTGGACAGAAATATGATTGGGTTGATCGACCCCCTTTTGCTAGCGGTCGATTGGCCGCAAATCTGCAGGGGGCAGTATTGCACTAGCAGTTCACAAGAACTGCTGTTGCAATGATAAATGCCAACAGCATATGCTGTCGGCATTTATCAATGTGCGGCGGACATGATACGCTACAACATATTATGTCCATCCGCACAATAATAAATTGACCCCATAGTGTGAAATGATAAAATAATCTCCAACTTGGAGAAAAATTATAGTGCAGACTTCTTTGGCTGAACTCACTTTACAAAAAAGGCAGGATCTGGAAGTCCAAGAGAGATAAGACCTGACTCCCATAGAATAAATGATACAAATTCTTACAGGGGAGCATGAAGTTAACAGGGGAACATCTGGAACAGATATAAAGTGTCAGTTTGCAAAAAATACAAATTAAATTGAAATATTTCACTACATTTTAAATTACATTTGCTTTAATTTTAGAACACGTTACTTTTTTGTTAGATAAATATATTATGAATTTTGAGCAAATTTACAGTCAGGCCTGCAGGTTTAAAATGTTTAGAGAATATCATGAGAATTGTGAAAGAGATTCAAACACAGCCTGGACACTCGGATGTTAAGCCCAGGGAACTCCTGTGTCCCACCCACTTTCTGAAGCTGTCAGGTTTATTTTTCATAGAACAAATACAAAGTGCAATGTAATTTTTAACAGATACACATAGATATATAAAATATAACCCTAATTTGTTAAAGAAACTTTCAAAGCATAATCAGAATTTGTAAAATCACAATCCTAAATACATTACTGAATGCATTAAAATACAAAATAGAAAGTTCAAAGCTTAAATGTAATAAAACTTAAACCAAATGTCTAAAGTAATGCACAATGCAAAGCATAAAGTGTAAATGTAACACAACTCTCATGGCATGCAGTTCTATATTGCACTGGATGTATCTCCAATTCACATCCAGAAATGCAGGGGAAGCCACATAGAGAAGTAAAGCAAAATTTGCTTTTCTAGAATCTTGTGAGGGATCTCACAGTGCTGGAGGATAATTTTATCTGAGTGGAGAGCTTTAGATCATTGACCCCATAGTCACATATGTTGCTACATATAAGAAACTACAATTTTGTCCTGCTTGAATTTGATTGCTCATAAGCGGCACACTGTAGCCGCAGGGTTGTTGCTTCTCCTTGTTGTTTCAACCATAAAATGTGCATTTTCATTTTGCATGTAGCCCTACCGCTTCTGTGCTTTTTATTAAGAACTGAAACACATTTTTTATAAAAGATTTTTGCTATTATACTTTACTTATTTTGCATATATCATAACATGTGCATGCAGTTATTAGAGCCCATCAAAAAATAAATGGACCATTTATCCCATCAAAAAGTAACTACAGAGAGGAGACTTTACCAGATGTTTAATTTGTTGATGTATTTTATTTATGCTGCCTTTTCAGAAGCTTTTTTTTGTTTTAACATTAATATATTTTATGCTTCTTTGTTGTCAATTGCATACCAAGTTTGTAGAATAATATTTAAATAAAATGTATGGGTTCTTCTGTTTAGACATTAAACTTTGACTTTTTCTGCATAAGTTAAACATTTGATTTTTAAATGACAGTTTGATGATTTATATTCTTTCATATTCAAGTTATCAGTGAAAGTTAAGTTCAAAGAATTTCTGAGTACTGCAAACACTTCACAATTTTTATTTTTTCATAAAAAGAAAGTTTTTAATAATGTATTTAGTTTCTGTTTTTTAAAATGTATTCACACAAATGTCATTTCTAAAATGCATTTACTAATAATAGATAAAAAATGCATTAACATATTTTAAAAATGTATTTTCATAATTTATTTTTATCATGGTTTCTGCTATCTATAAAAAGTTTGTTTTCTATTTTTTTATAAAGAGCATTTGATTTTTATACACATTCCTTTATGTTTAACTCATGCAAAGTGGTACTTCTGGCTAATCAGAAGCAGACATATGAGCCAGGGACGTGCAGTCATAGAAGGCAGGGGAGGCAGGGCCTCCCCTGCCATATGGGGCCAAAGTTTTTTTTAAATTTAAATTCAAGTAAACAAAAATAAAATCTGTCTACTTCTCCGTTTGCGCAACATGGATGCATTTTTCATAGTCAACAGCGGAGCATTAGAGCACCACCCACTGGCAGACACTGGCTAAGGAAACATCATCAAAGAAAAAATGGTCCAATAGGAGGCATCCCTCATAATGCCTCTTAGCGAGTGAGCCAATCAGAGACGGACATGTTCTCCTGGTGATTGACAGCACCAGGAGAGCGTGACTGGCGCTCATTTTCTCCCTGTGCATAGGGACACCAGAAACCATGCGGAACTGGTGGGAATGGAAGAAAAGAGACTGCTGCTTCGTGTCGTCGCAATTAGCTGCTGCTGCTGCCCTGCCTGAGACAGTGAGCCCTCACTCTACAGAATGGTAAGTAACTGTTAGGGCTAGAAAAATTATCTGACAATTAGCAGGTTTTGACAACACAAGCTAAAGCAGCAAAGCAGATATTTATTACACTGGACCGGAACTTGTAAAACCAAAAACCTACTCATCTGCTCCTTTAATTCCAACTTATAGATTGCGCATTAAGTTTTTTTTTTTTTAAATAAAATACTTAAAGGGACAGTCAAATCCAATAGGGCATGTCATTTTAAACAACTTTCCAATTTACTTTTATCACCAATTTTGCTTTGTTCTATTGGTATTCTTAGATGAAAGCTAAACCTAGGCGGTTCATATGCTAATTTCTTAGACCTTGAAGGCCGCCTCTAATCTAAATGCATTTTGATAGTTTTTCACCACTAGAGGGCTTTAGTTCACGTGTTTCATATAGACAACATTTAGCTCATGCACGTGAATTTACCATGGAGGCAGCTCTGATTGGCTGAACTGCAAGTCTGTCAAAAGAACTGAAATAAGGGGGCAGTCTGCTGAGACTTAGATACAAGGTAATTACAGAGGTAAAACATGTATAATTATAACTGTGTTGGTTATGCAAAACTGGGAAATTGGTAATTAAGGGATTATCTATCTTTTTAAACAACAATTCTGGTGTTGACCATCTCTTTAATGCACAATCTATAATTTGGGATTAGAGGAGCAGATGAGGAGGTTTTACAAGTTCCGGTCCATTGTAATAAATAGCATGAAGACCTCTAGGATGGATTGCCAAGAACAATGACAGCACCAGCCACTTCTCTCAGGGTTCTTCAAACCATGGGTAACCAACACCATGGTTATTGGGCTGCAAGCAACATTCTCTAACTCTATGCTCCATGTTTGGTGGTTGCCTGGGAGAGGAGTCTGGGAAGTGGGAGGAGGTGTGTAAGGTAACCACGCTGAGCTGAAGTCCAACGGCCTATGGAAGCCGGTAGATGTGTGTTCACTGCTGCAGAAGATACTGGTGAAAGTGGCTGGCCATTCAGGCCCAGAAGCAAGAAAACTCAAAAAAAGTGAGTAGTTGTGGGATGTGCATCTTCACAGGGCTTGTTACTGTCACAAGGGTTGCGTGGAGACAGCTAACCGGTGTCTGTCCCTGGTTGTCAGTGAGAAATTTGCAGAACAAGCTGCCCAGCATGTCCCTGGATGTTAGTCCCTGTCACTTGTTCTCTCAGGGAATTTGCAGCTCACAGCTGTTATCCGTTTGGCATATGGGCTGTCTATTCTATGACTTTCAATAGGTTTAGGTTACTAAATACTTATCAGGAGCAGTTGCTAGTTCTATATACATAGTAATATGAATGCCCCCATGATGAATTCTGACAGTTGTATCTTTGCTGGCTTTGCAGAATATGCAGAGCAGACTGCTAGGTGCCTGTCCCTGGCTGTTCATTCTAAATATGTGTGTAGGCTGTCAAGTACCTATCACTTAATGTTAACAGGGGCAAGGTGGTCATAGGTTTTACAGGGGCCCTGGCTGGTCCTGTATCTCCAATTGCATCAGCTTTGATGGTGCTCCATTGAATTATTAGCAGGCAAATTGTTAGCTTCTTGTGTTAAATTCTGACAGTGTTCCCCTTTTTGTCAGTGAGGGATGCAGGATGCTAAGGGCTAGCTAACTTGCGCCTGTCACTAGTCTGGTGAAATATATCTGACTGCATGGCTGCCCAGGGAGGGATGTGAGTGTTAGTGAGTAGTGTTAGGTGCCTGCTGTCCCAGTTTTTTAGCATTGCTGTCATTGAGGTACATGAGGTATAGGCTACCCAGTGCTTGTCATTGGTAGTCAGTTTGGGATGTAGTGTGCATGTGTGTGCGTGTGTGTTTCCATGTGTGTGTATGTGGCTATTGGCTGAGACGGATTACTGTTTGCACTGCAGAACTAGAAAGCACAAAAACCTGGTATATAGCTGTGTTTTCATTTTTATATAGGATTCCCTTCTAAAATACCATCATAGTGATACCATTATTTTTATAAACTGTATTTAATAACAACATATTCTTTACCTTAAAAAAATGTGCTATTTCCTGCATACATTTTTCCAAATATACTGATAATGTAAAGTGTACTGAAATGTTGTTTTTCATAGAAAGAGAGGATTTAAAAGGCTTATATATGTTTTTTACATTTTCTAGATATAATTTATACTTTGCAAGGTAGAGAAAAAGCTACAGAGAGCAATAACCCAGAATGTATAGTCCATGATAAATCCAAACACTGATCTTAAAATAAATAAATAAATGGAAAGCACACATAGCTTTCAATCTGCCTCTTACTGCTGTCAAGCAAACTGTAAATAGGAAAAAAGAAAATGTAGCACACTGAAGCCTTTACTATAATGATGTTTTGGCTTTGCTTTGCATTGCAGCTTATTATTTTTATGAGCCCCAACACAAATTGCAAGCACATATATGCCTCTTGTCATTGGCTCATTTAATGTGTTTAGTTAGCACACAGTAGTGCATTGCTGTATATCCTTCGACAAAGGATGCCAAGAGAATGAAGCAAATTTAATAACTGTGGTAAATTGGACCTGAAACCTACCAATTTAATTGTAAATTTAAGCTGCCTCTGTCAGGTTCATATATGTGTTTCCCAGGCGTATCATAGCCAAGTGCCTCACCAGCCTCTAACCTCACCGCATGTCACTGATATGTGCATAGGCTCCAATCACTGGCTGTATTCTCATCTAGAGCATAAAAGAGGTGTTCCAACAGTGTGACTTTGGCTGCATTTTACCCTTGATTAAAGAAGCCAATAGGATTTCAGTAGCTCTCATCCTATTGGCTGATTTGAAAATGTCAGCCAATAGGAATGCAAGTTACATAATTTTTAAACGAGTACCTTAAATTCAAGCTTCAGTGTACAGTGGTGACCGTATGAAGAGGATCCTCCACGCGGGATGTCCGCGCCCCGGCAACGATGCACCGCGCCTCCACAGCTCTGCGATACCGGGATGAAGATAGATGTCGCCGCCTGGATGAGGATGGTTGACCAAACTTCAGGAACTCTTTGTAGATATTCTGGGGTTAGTGTTAGGGGTTCTTTTTTTCATTTTTGGGTTGTTGTTTTTTTTTAGATTAGGGCTTTGGGCAGTGTAAAACAGCTGAATGCCCTTCTAAGGGTTGGGTAGTCTAGGATTTTTTTAGACTTAGGTGTTTTATTTTGGGGGGCTGGTTGGGTGGGGGTTTTTACTTTTAGGGGGGACTTTGTAATATTTTAATGTAAAAGAGCTGTTTAACTTAGAGCAATGCCCTACAAAAGGCCCTTTTAAGGTCTATTGGTAGTTTGTTAGGTTAGGGGGTGCTTTTATTTTGGTTTATTTTTTATTTTTATAGGGCTATTAGATTAGGTGTAATTGTTTTTATTTTTGATAATTTAGTTTATTATTTTTTGTATTTTTAGTGTTTATTATTTTTTTTGTAGTATTAGGTTTATTTAAATTTGTAATTAAGGTTTTTATTTGGTAGTTTTTTTATTTTAGAATAATAATGTTAGGTTCATTTATACTTTATTTTTTAACTTTTTTATTTCACAGGTACGTCTATTTATTTAAAGATAGTTATATTGTAACTTTAATTTAAAGTTAGGGGGTGTTAGGTTTAGGGGTTAATAGTTTAATTTAGTGTTTTGTGATGTGGGGGGCCAGCGGTTTAGGGGTTAATTGGTTTTGTTTATTAGTTATGATGTGGGGGGCTGGCGGTTTAGGGGTTAATAGGTTAATTTAGTGTCAGCGATGTTGGGGAGCGGCGAATTAGGGGTTAATCATTTTCATAGGCTCAAATGGGAGCCTTGTTCTCATGCCGTGAGACTCTGCATGAGAACTCACGCAGCGCATGGGGTAAGTTGCGTAGGGATGGCAGCAAAGTGTAAATATATATGTATATGCTTATATATCCATTAATGTCTGTATATATACACATTAACACATACATATATATCTATATAAGCATATACATTTATATTTACTGGGAACACACAGGTCCCATAGATAGAAAAAAATGGTACTAAAAAGTGCCTTTACTTTGCAACCACCCCACAACTGCCAGCTTTATAGCCCCAAAACGGGCAGAATTGTCTGTTTACGGGCGGAATATAATTTAGCGCTCCACTTGTAATCTAGATTTTTGTCTTTTATATGAATTACATAATTCAAGAGGTTTTAATAATTTCAATGTCAGCATTTCTGATGGATTGGAATGACCTAGAGGACAAAGATCAAAAATTACAAGAGCTGTTGTAACATTTTTTGGTATGGAAATGTTTGATGTGTTACTATGGTGGCCCAAGAGTCAAGGTGGTGATAACTGACTGACACAGAGTCTTCTATAGTTTATACTGTTGATTTCCTTGTAAAAATTCAAAATATGTCTTTTATTTATTTATTTATTTGCTTTTATCAGCTATCACACTCTGTTGCACTTTCAGAAACATTGTATATTAATCAATGAATAGCACTCTTTTGCCTTGTCATACTGACTGACGTATGTAAATAAAGAGATGTTGGGATTGTCATCCATCTATAAACCGCAATGGAGGAAGATGTCACCATCTGGATGAGGATGGATGGCCAGACTTCAGGAACTGTTTGTAGATATTCTGGGGTTAGTGTTTGGGTATGTTTTGTTTTTTTGCTTTTTGGGGTGTTTTTTATTTTTAGATTAGGGCTTTGGGCAATGTAAACTAGCTGAATGCCCTTCTAAGGGCTGGGTAGTCTAGGATTTTTAAAGCCATTATGACGTTCTATTCCGTCATAATTAGACTGGGCTTTAAAGCCGTTATGACGGAATAGAACGTCATAGCTAACGGCTGTCCTGAAGCCTTCTGTGCTACAAGGATTTAATCGCGGTCTGGAGGGCATTCCTAGGATTGTAGGGATGCCCCCCAGATGCGATCCAATAATTGAAATCTTGCGATCGTATGCACGATTGCGTAGTTTCAATTTGTCTACATCGGAACAGTTGTTCCGATGTAGGCACTTTAACCCTGTCACGAAAGGGTTATTTTTGATAATTTCGTTTATTATTTTTTGTAAGCTTAGTTTTTTATTTTTTGTATTTTTAGTGTTTATTATTTTTTGTAATGTTAGATTTTTTTTATTTTTTCGTAGTATTAGGTTTATTTACATTTTTAATTTAGGGTTTTTTTTATTGGTAGTTTTTTATTTTATTAGAATAGTAATGTTAGGTTAATTTATACTTTAATTTTTAGCTTTTTGTTATTTCACAGGTAAGTCTATTTAAAGATAGTTATATTGTAACTTTTAATTTAAAGTTAGGGGGTGTTAGATTTAGGGGTTAATAGTTTAATTTAGTGTTTTGTGATGTGGGGGGCTGGCGTTTAAGGGGTTAATAAGTTTAGTTTATTAGTTATGATGTGGGGGTGGGGTGGTTTAGGGGTTAATAGGTTTATTTAGTGTTGGTGATGTCGGGGAGCGGCGGATTAGGGGTTAATCACTTTATTAAGCGCTAGCGATGTCGGGGAGCAGCAGATTAGGTTTATATTATAGATTATAGTAGTAGCAATGTGGGGGGCCAGAGATTTATTAAGTGTCGGCGATGTCAGGGGGGGGCGGAATAGGGGTTTATGTTAGGGTGTTAGGTTTAAACATACAGTGGGGCAAAAAAGTATTTAGTCAGCAACCAATTGTGCAAGTTCTCCCACTTAAGAAGATGAGAGAGGCCTGTAATTTTCATCATAGGTATACCTCAACTATGAGAGACAAAATGTGGAAACAAATCCAGACAATCACATTGTCTGATTTGGAAATAATTTATTTGCATATTATGGTGGAAAATAAGTATTTGGTCAATATCAAAAGTTAATCTCAATACTTTGTTATATATCCTTTGTTGGCAATGAGGTCAAACGTTTTCTGTAAGTCTTCACAAGGTTGTAACACACTGTTCCTGGTATGTTGGCCCATTCCTGCATGCAGATCTCCTCTAGAGCAGTGATGTTTTGGGGCTGTCGCTGGGCAACATGGACTTTCAACTCCCTCCAAAGGTTTTCTATGGGGTTGAGATCTGGAGACTGGCTAGGCCACTCCAGGATCTTGAAATGCTTCTTACGAAGCCACTTCTTCGTTGCCCAGGCGGTGTGTTTGGGATCATTGTCATGCTGAAAGACCCAGCCACGTTTCATCTTCAATGCCCTTGCTGATGGAAGGAGGTTTGCACTCAAAATCTCACGATACATGGCCCCATTCATTCTTTCATGTACACGGATCAGTCGTCCTGTTCCCTTTGCAGAGAAACAGCCCCAAAGCATGATATTGCCACCCCCATGCTTCACAGTAGGTATGGTGTTCTTTGGTTGCAACTCAGCATTCTCTCTCCTCCAAACATGACGAGTTGTGTTTCTACCAAACATTTCTACTTTGGTTTCATCTGACCATATGACATTCTCCCAATCTGCTTCTGGATCATCTAAATGCTCTCTAGCATACTTCAGACAGGCTCGGACATGTACTGGCTTAAGCAGGGGGACAAGTCTGGCACTGCAGGATCTGAGTCCCTGGCAGCGTAGTGTGTTACTGATGGTAGCCTTTGTTAAGTTGGTCCCAGCTCTATGCAGGTCATTCACTAAGTCCCCCCGTGTGGTTCTGGGATGTTTGCTTTCTGTTCTTGTGATCATTTTGACCCCACGGGGTGAGATCTTGTATGGAGCCCCAGATCGAGGGAGATTATCAGTGGTCTTGTATGTCTTCCATTTTCTAATTATTGCTCCCACAGTTGATTTCTTCACACCAGCTGCTTGCCTATTGCAGATTCAGTCTTCCCAGCCTGGTGCAGGTCTACAAATTTGTTTCTGGTGTCTTTCGACAGCTCTTTGGTCTTCACCATAGTGGAGTTTGGAGTGCGACTGTTTGAGGTTGTGGACAGGTGTCTTTTATACTGATAACAAGTTCAAACAGGTGCCATTAATACAGGTAATGAGTGGAGGACAGAGGAGCATCTTTAAAAAGAAGATACAGGTCTGTGAGAGCCAGAAATCTTGCTTGTTTGTAGGTGACCAAATACTTATTTTCCACCATAATATGCAAATAAATTCTTTCCAAATCATACAATGTAATTTTCTGGATTTGTTTCCACATTTTGTCTCTCATAGTTGAGGTATACCTATAATGAATATTACAGGCCTCTCTCATCTTCTTAAGTGGGAGAACTTGCACAGTTGGTGGCTGACTAAATACTTTTTTGCCCCACTGTAACTTTCTTTTCCCCATAGACTTCAATGGGGTTGTGTAACGGCGATTTGCCATTCCGTGATCGCAGGTGTTAGTTTTTTTCTAACACTCTCTTCCTATTGATGTCAACGGGGAAAAGCGTGTAAGAGCACGTAAACTCAGCCCTTGGCTTTGTGCGGTATGGAGCTTAACATACATCACAAGTAGGTTTTTCAGTAATTTGTAATGGCAGCACTATGGAAAGTGCGGTACTGCTAATTTTATTGCCTTATTTACACACCCAGCATAGCACAAAACTCGTTATCTAGCCGAAAGTCTGCTAAAGACACATGCATGCTCCTGAGCTTCTATCAGCCTCATTTTTGCAAATCAATATAGACTGTGCTTGACTAAGGGGTCGATTTATCACGGCCCGAATGGGGCCATATACCCTGAAGGCCCCCCCGGAAACAGGAGTTAAGAAGCAGCGGTCTTGCCCCCGTTTCTGAGCTCAAAGAGTTTTGCAGATTTAGCTTTAATCAACATATTTCCAGCTGAATGGATCTTGTGTTATAGAGAATTATATTAAGTTAGAAAGGGCCAAGGATTAACTGTGAGAGCCGGACAGATAGCTCACCATGTCACTGTGGCTGAGCTCTGTAGCAACCCAAGGGTTGCAGGTTCGATCCCCGGCGAGGTCCACTCAGCCTTTCATCCTTCCGAGGTTGATAAAATGAGCAGCACCTTGAGACCCTTACGGGTGATTAGCTGCGCTTTACAAGTACCAAATACATACATACATACATTCTGAGCCTAGTGACATGTCATTGGTGGGAGGGATGCTATGGGGGGCATACCCTGGGGTAAGGAGGTATTTTTTGTTGTTGTTTTGTTTTTATTTTATTATTTCAAAGAAAAAATCAACATAATGGTAAAAGAAGTGTCTAAGTGGAATGTAGATAATACTAAATATGTGCAGAGCAGTGTACTCTAATGTTTGTTAAACTAAACTGTATTATACCACTTTTTGTTATTTAAATTTTCTGTATATTGAGAAAAAGAAAAAGAATATGTCATATTTGGTTAATGTGTACTTAACTCTTTTTTTGTTAAAAACTTTTTGTTGATACTCTGTAAAATGTTTTGCCCTGTTCGGCATATTGACACCAAATTTGTTAATTTGTTCTTCTCTACACATTGTTAGAAATAAATAAATATAAAAAAAGCAGCGATCTTAACTCGTAGGCCTCCTCTGAGGCGGCGGACATCAATCCGCCCAATCTCATACGATATCAAATCTGCAGGGGGCGGCATTGCACAAGCAGTTCACCAGAACTGCTTTTGCAATGATAAATGCAGACAGCGTATGCTGTTGGCATTTATCAATGTCTAGCGGACATGATCGCTACAGCGAATCATGTCCACCAGACACTTGATAAATCGGCCCCAATATCTTTTTCAACATCTTCACTCTTTCTTGCTGGTTTTAACAGCATCCTTGACTTAGAAATTTTCCTGTTACTCAACCTCTAAAGTCAATTGACTGCGTAGGCAAACATTTCAACTGGTTTTCCACGCAAATTAGTTCAATTGCCTTTTTTTTTGGAAAATTTATGCTGTATTGTGAAAAAAGGTAATTGTTTTTTATGCATGTTTAATTCACATATAAACGATATAAACATAATTGTTTCCTACATTAATTAAAATTACAAAAAAACATAGTTCAGATTACTATTTCAACTATTAAGGGCCAGATTACAAGTGGAGAGCTAAATTTCGCTTTCTTGAAAGCGATATTAGCACTCCACGTAGTAATACCAGCACAGGCTAATGTGCACTGGTATTACAAGTTGAAAGCTATGCGAACGCAAGCTTGCATTCGCATTGCCGGGAAGCATTGCACTCACAACAGCCGGCTTCCATAGGTTCAAATGGGAGCCTTGTTCTTATGCCGTGAGACTCTGAATGAGAACTCATGCATGTGGTAAGTTGTGCAGGGATGGCAGCAAAGTGTAAATATATATGCATATGCTTATATATCTATTAATGTGTGTATATACACATATTAACGCATACATATATACTGTATGTATATAAGCATATACATTTATATTTACTGGGAACACACAGGTCCCATAGACAGAAAAGAATGGTACTAAAAAGTGCCTTTACTTTGCAACCACCCCACAACTGCCAACTTCATAGCCCCAAAACTGCCTAGTGCCTTTATTAAAAAAAAAAGCTAGTTTTTTTTAAATAAAAAACTACAATGCCCTCTATTTGGGGCACTTTTAAAAAATGAACCAGAGATCTAATCTCTGGTTAATTTTCTGTGCGCTAATTGCTACCGTAAACTTGCAGTAGCAATAACCAGCCACTTGTAATGGCGTGTTAATTATTGCATGCCCGCAAATGGGTAAAATTGCCCGTTTGCGGGCGGGAGATAATTTAGTGCTCCACTTGTAATCTATATTTTTGTCTTTTATATGAATTACATAATTCAAGAGGTTTTAATAATTTCAATGTCAGCACTTCTGATGGATTGGAATGACCTAGAGGACAAAGATAAAAAATTACAAGAGCTGTTGTAACATTTTTTTTTTTTTTTAATTTTTATTTTTATTGAGGCAATGAAATAAGTAAAGTTACATTCACAGTAGCAAGGACAATATCTCAAACAGTATTATATGACAATAATTCCTGCTATCAAACATAGGTACACTGAGCTATAATGGGAACATGGTATTGCCCTTAATAATGCCTCTTTTCTTATAATAAGTTAACATAACATGCAAGCGTCAACAGTGTAACTTAGGACCACTTATGGGCCCTGTAAACTGGTACTTTTTGGGAGACAGAAACTCTCTGGATCAAGGGTTCGCAGTATAGGACATATAGAGAAGAAACTAAGTTTTGAGTAGTTGTCAACATCTTAAGACAATCATTGTGATATTTCTTAGGTTCTGAAGGGGGGAACATCTGGAGGCCAACTCATGAATACAGTGAAGGGGTATTTCCCCGAGAACCATGGTCAAGATATGGGGGAAGGGTAAGGTAGGAAAAGGAGTGGGTAGGGGGGGGAAGGAAGTGGGAAAAAAAAAAAAAAAAGGGAGGGAAATAAGGGTGTGAGATAAAACTATGGGAGATAAGGGAGGGTATGCACTAGATTCCACCAGGTTCTCCGGGTTGGGCAGAGACTACTACACTCTGCCAAATAGGGAATGCGGAGGATAAAATAAATAATCCCTAACCGCACCAAGGATACAGCCCCGTAGGGGGGAGGGGGGGAAAAGGTAGTGTTAAAAGAGAGGGCTTGAAGGCTCCCCTCCACTACCGGTGTGTGTTATATGTCATTTAATAATTTTACATAGGAACCTGTGGCCAGGTAATCTTAAGGGCGTGGTGGAAAAGGGAAAGGAAGAATGGGAAAATGCGAGGGGGAGGAAGGGTAGAGAGAAGGTATCAGAGAGTCCAGTCAGGTTAGGAAAGTGCAATGTGCTTATGCTATATATCGGGGTACAAGTAAATGCATGGGGTGGAGAGTCTAAAGGGTGCTGAAAGCCTGCATCAGGGGTCAGATAGGTCATAAAGAATGGGTAGGTACGAGTATGTATATGGTAGCTGTCATTTTAACACATGATTTGTAATATCACCAAGTGGTAAAAGGTAATGAGGGGGTCCGATGTGGGTACAGGGTAATAGTACCTAAGAAAGGAGAAGCGGGATGGCGGATCTTAATGATGGGCTAGGGTGAAATCAGGGGGTGAAAAGGTGGGCGAGAAGAGGTAGGGTGTAGAGAAGCGATATCAAGAGGGTAACAGATGATGCAATGAATCTGAATATACATTAAAAACAATATGTTCCACACATTTGACATTATTCATATGGCAGGTCCCTTCCCCAGCTCCTCCCATCAGGAGATTCCCCCCTTAAGTCCATGAGGAACGTCGATGGACTGAGCAAACATCACTAGTAAAGAACAGGGAGGGTGGGTGAGAGGTTAAAGGAGCGAGTCAGGGCAGAGCAGTGGAAGGGGAGGAGAGTAGAGGTAGGAAAGTAGTAGGGAGCAGAATGAGAGGGGAGGGATAGGCGGATGATAGGGAACCATCAGCAATCCAGGAGGGAGGGAGACGTGGAGAAGGAGATGATGTGGTTGTAGGAAAGGTATTGGTATTGGGATAGGTAGTAAGATGAGCGAGTACAGAGAAAATGGGAAAGCAGAGGGAAAGGTGATGGAGATGAGGAGAGATAGTAAGAGAGATACCAACATCAAAAGACACCAATTTGTAAAACATCATCAGTGGAGCATTATATAAAATTAACAGTGCAAATTAAACTCATAGAGATTTTAAATACAATCTGTACTCGGCTTTCAACAATGTCCATAAAGCAAATTTCTGCCTCGTCGCTCCCATAAGGACAATCCTCTCTCAGATCCAGAGGGAGTGATAATGGGTTGAGCAGTATCATTGGCAAGAATGGAAGAGTTGAGCGATAGAAGGTTGAGGGAAAGTGAGAAGGGAAGGGAGGGAGGAAAGAAGGTGCAAGCAGAGGGATAGGCGGGCGGCAAGCCATCAGCAATCCAGGGGAGGGAGAGATGAGGGAGAGAAGGGAATATGATAGTAAGAGGGTATTGGAGCTGAGAAGGGTAGTGAGGGGGGGGCAGGGTATAGGGAGGGGGGTAAGAAATGGGGAGAGGTGGAAAGATAGAAAGAGATGGGAGAGGAAGACATAACCATCAAAAACACCTTTATGTAAAACATTAATCTGAAATCATCGATGAAGCACTATACAAGACCAACAGTGTAAGTCAAACTTATGTAGACCTTAAATACAGCTGCTCTTGGCATTTAACAATGTCAATGTACCATACTACTTCCCCAGTATTTCCCTCCAGGGCAGTGATTTCCCATGTCTAGAGGAAGCGATAGTAGGTTGGACAAACAACATTGGCGAAGTGTGAAAGTTGAGAGAAAAAGGCCCAGGCAAAGGGAGGAGGGAAGGCGAAAAGGAAAGAGGGGATGGCCTAGTAGGATTAGGGAGGTGGGAAGGGCAGAGGGGAAGGTAGTGGATGTATGCGGTTGGTTGGGGGTACCAACATTCCAGGTGGAAAGGGAGGACTTTTAGGGAAAAGAGGGACTAGGATAGTAAGGGAGGTAATAGAGTCAGGAGGGTTGTGGATAGAGCAGGGTGTGGGGGAAGAGGGTTAAGGGAGAGATGATAGAGAGGAGGAGAGTCAGGGGAAAGCGACACAGTCATCAGAGGTACCACTATGTAAACATTGATTTGGCATCATAGGTGAGACATCAAATAAAACAAACATTGCAACTTTAACTTATATTAACAGTAAACATTTTAACTTGAGCTAGATGGTCTTTCACATGTACTTTACCAGTTCCCTGGCCACCTCCAGGTCTCGGTAGCAATAACAGTCCTCTTGGAGGAATGAGCTAATACAGGTGTTCCATAACTCAGTCTACTGGAGGTGAGGGAACAAGTCAAACAGAGCTCTAGCAGCTTGGGATGGGGAAAGGAAAGAAGTAGGGAGTAATATACAAGAGCGTCAATCATTTGTACGTTACCAATTCTTCAGCACCACTATGGCGCCAGTAGATGACTCAATCCTTTTGGGATTTAGGCAATAATGGGGAATCTTCACAACACCCCCAGAGGGGTAGATAGGCAATCATGAGGCTATTTCAGATGGTATAGGAAGATAAGGATCATCGGCCAGGATCTTGTCGAGGTGCCTCTTGTCTATCCGGTTCCATGCTTGGGCTCCCACTCTCAGTAGGGGTCCTGCTCTCTGTGGTCGGGGAGGGTCCTCAATTCCATTTACAGAAGGTAAGTTCCAGACTCTTAGCAGGTCCTGCGCCTGACGTGGAGTAAGAGCAGTGTGCTGGGTACCATCTTTGGTGATGATTAATTTAGTAGGGAATCCCCATCTGTATCGAATTTGGTGGGCCCTCAGCGCTCTAGTGGTTTCGTTGAAACTTCTTCTTTGTTGAAGCGTGAATGAGGACAGATCAGGGTATAATGAGATGTCCTTAAACTGATCCGGGAGCTGGGGTTGCCTCAGGGTGACTTTCAAGAGTCTGTCCTTGAAGGAGAAATAGTGCAACCTAGCTATGGTATCTCTGGGTTTATCCATAGGGAGGTTTTGCGGCCTAGCAGCCCTGTGTATTCTGTCGATTCTTGCATCTTTTTCCCCTGATGGACCTATGATAGATCTAAATAGTGCTTGGGCAAATTTTTCTAGCTCCTGGGGACCCACAGACTCTGGAATTCCCCGGATTCTAACATTGTTCCGCCTGGAACGGTCTTCCAGGTCTGCTAGTTTCGCCTCTAGAGAGGACACCTGATCCGCTAGATTTTGTGTATAGCTGACCCAGTTTGTGTGGTCCACTAACAGGTCTTCCTGTTTGCGTTCTATTATGTCTGTTCGTTCATTAACTGTAACAATGTCCTTTCTGAGGTCATCAAAGGACCTCTCCAGTTTGTCAAATCTTTTCGTGAATGACTGAGTCTGCTGATCTAGTAGTAGTTTCATGGAATCCATGGTGATCGTTTCAGATTGCCTGTGAGAGGGTGGTGAGCTCCTCACACTAGCCCTCCCCTCTGATAAAGGAGGTGAGACAGATCTATCATCGTCTGAGATGTCCGGTAGTGGGTCCCTGATAGGTTGAAAATGGTCCCGAACTGTATGCTTTGAAGGGTTCAGTCCTTTTGACTTCTTCTTGGCTTGCTGTGACATTGTATACCAGATATTGTAACAGATAGTGGGTGGTATGTCAATAAGTAGTTGCAGGGAAAGAGTCACAGGAGGAAAACCTGGCAGGTTCAGCTGGATTACACCGGTAGGGAGGGGTGCCACAGGATTTAGCAAATCATGGCTATGTTGCTTATGCCAGGTAGTTAAGAGAAGTACTTTTTATAGAAGCTGATTCAGCGGTTGGCCGCAGGACAAGCAAACAGTATTGTAGAGGTCAGGTGGTTTCTGTGAGCAGGGGGTCTTGATAGAGTGTGTCTCTCCTCAGGGGAAAATGCCACCACTGGACACAGTCGGGAAAGGGATGTAGGTTATGACCCGCTCTGGGGAGCAGAGCGGGAAAGGAGGAGGAGAGTCACTATAGAGCAGTGGCAGTCTGGGGTGTATAGAGGGATCTTGGCTTTTAGATTGTGGTAAGCCAGGAAGTTCAAAGTGACGTGGGATGTTGCAATGAGTCTCTGAGTCCACGGGCTATTGTGGGTATAGATAGAAAACTTCTATTTCTGGGTGGAGGGGGTGACCACAGGGAGTGCTACAATTGTGGAAGATAGAGCCTCAGTATCTGCCGTTATTTTGATAGGAAAAACCTGCTGCAAATTGCGGGTGGTGACACAAGGCACACAGTGGTATTCCTGATTTAGAGTAAGAGGTGGGTGGCTTCCAATGCTATCAGTGTGTTGCTGCCACTCAGGCTAATATCAATAGGTAAGCTGGGAGTGCTTGAGAAAGTTCTATCCTGCTTTTCTTAGTAAACCTCTCAGTAGACATGTGCACCGCTAAAAAATTTGGTTCGTTTTCGGTTCGGATCGATTCGGACTTTTAGAATTTCGTTTCGGATCGAATCTGATTCGGCAAAATTTGAATAAATTCGTTTCGGATTTATTCGGATCCGAATAAATTTGTTTCGGATTTATTCGGATTCGGCTGAATTCGGTTCTATTCCGTTCCGAAATTCGGTATGTTTTTAGTACACTAACACCCATTTAGTACACTAAGTCACTAACACCCATAAACTACCTATGAACCACTAAACCGAGGCCCCCCCACATCGCAAACCCTATAATAACATTATTTAACCCCTAATCTGCCGATCGGATATCGCCGCCGCCTACATTATAGCTATTAACCCCTAATCTGCTGTCCCTAACACCGCCGACCCCTACATTATAGTTATTAACCCCTAATCTGCCTCCCCCAACGTTGCCGCAATCTAACTACAAGTATTAACCCCTAATCTGCCAACCCGATATCGCCGCCGCCTACATTATAGCTATTAACCCCTAATCTGCTGTCCCTAACATCGCCGACCCCTACGTTATAGTTATTAACCCCTAATCTGCCCCCCCCAACGTCGCCGCAATCTAACTACAAGTATTAACCCCTAATCTGCCGACCGAATATCGCCGCCGCCTACATTATAGCTATTAACCCCTAACCTGCTGTCCCTAACACCGCCGACCCCTACATTATAGTTATTAACCCCTAATCTGCCTCCCCCCAACGTCGCCGCAATCTAACTACAAGTATTAACCCCTAATCTGCCGACCGCAAATCGCCGCCACTATAATAAATGTATTAACCCCTAAACCGCCGCACTCCCGCCTCGCAAACACTATAATACATTTTATTAACCCCTAATCTGCCCTCCCTAACATCGCCGCCACCTACCTACAATTATTAACCCCTAATCTCCCGCCCCCATCGTCACCGCTACTATAATAAGGTTATTAACCCCTAAACCTAAATCTAACCCTAACACTAACACCCCCTAACTTAAATATAATTTAAATAAAACGAAATAAGTTTACTATAGTTAAATAAATGAATCCTATTTAAAACTAAATACTTACCTGTAAAATAAACCCTAAGATAGCTGCAATATAACTAATAGTTACATTGTAGCTATTTTAGCATTTATTTTTATTTTACAGGCAACTTTGTATTTATTTTAACTAGGTACAATAGTTATTAAATAGTTATTAACTATTTAATAACTACCTAGCTAAAATAAATACAAATTTACCTGTAAAATAAATCCTAACCTAAGTTACACTAACACCTAACACTACACTATCATTAAATTAACTAAATAAATGAATCATATTTAAAACAAAATACTTACCTGTAAAATAAACCCTAATATAGCTGCAATATAACTAATAGTTACATTGTAGCTATTTTAGCATTTATATTTATTTTACAGGCAACTTTGTATTTATTTTAACTAGGTACAAAAGCTATTAAATAGTTATTGACTAATTAATAGCTACCTAGTTAAAATAATTACAAAATTACCTGTAAAATAAATCCTAACCTAAGTTACAATTAAACCTAACACTACACTGTCATTAAATAAATTAACTACAAGTACCTACAATTATCTACAATTAAATAAACTAAAGTACAAAACCCCCCCACTAAATTACAAAAAAAACAAACACTAAATTACAAAAAATAAAAAAATATTACAAGAATTTTAAACTAATTACACCTAATCTAAGCCCCCTAATAAAATAACAAAGCCCCCCAAAATAAAAAAAAATGCCCTACCCTATACTAAATTACAAAGGTTAACAGCTCTATTACCTTACCAGCCCTGAACAGGGCCCTTTGCGGGGCATGCCCCAAAGAAAACAGCTCTTTTGCCTGTAAAAAAAAAAACACAATCCCCCCCCCACATTACAACCGACCACCCACATACCCCTACTCTAACCCAAACCCCCCTTAAATAAACCTAACACTACCCCCCTGAAGATCTCCCTACCTTGAGTCGTGTTCACCCAGCCGGGCCGAAGTCTTCATCCGATGGGGCAGAAGAGGACATCCAGACCGGCAGAAGTCTTCATCCAAGCTGGGCAAGAAGAGGTCTTCCATCCATCATACAAGTACCAAAATACAAACAAACACTAAATTACAAAAAATAATAAAATATTACAATAATTTTAAACTAATTACACCTAATCTAAGCCCCCTACTAGCTATTAATATAGCTTCAATATAACTAATAGTTACATTGTAGCTATTTTAGGATTTATATTTATTTTACAGGCAACTTTGTATTTATTTTAACTAGGTACAATAGCTATTAAATAGTTAATAACTATTTAATAACTACCTAGCTAAAATAAATACAAATTTACCTGTAAAATAAATCATAACCTAAGTTACAATTACACCTAACACTACACTATCATTAAATTAACTAAATAAATTAATCCTATATAAAACTAAAGACTTACCTGTAAAATAAACCCTAATATAGCTGCAATATAACTAATAGTTACATTGTAGCTATTTTAGCATTTATATTTATTGTACAGGCAACTTTGTATTTATTTTAACTAGGTACAATAGCTATTAAATAGATATTTACTGTTTAATAGCTACCTAGTTAAAATAATTACAAAATTACCTGTAAAATAAATCCTAACCTAAGTTACAATTAAACCTAACACTACACTATCATTAAATAAATTAACTACAAGTACCTACAATTAAATACAATTAAAAAACTAAACTAAAGTACAACCCCCCCCCCCCACTAAATTACAAAAAATAAAAAAATATTACAAGAATTTTAAACTAATTACACCTAATCTAAGCCCCCTAATAAAATAACAAAGCCCCCCAAAATAAAAAAAAATGCCCTACCCTATACTAAATTACAAAAGTTAACAGCTCTATTACCTTACCAGCCCTGAACAGGGCCTTTTGCGGGGCATGCCCCAAAGAAAACAGCTCTTTTGCCTGTAAAAAAAAAACACAATCCCCCCCCCCCCACATTACAACCCACCACCCACATACCCCTACTCTAACCCAAACCCCCCTTAAATAAACCTAACACTACCCCCCTGAAGATCTCCCTACCTTGAGTCGTGTTCACCCAGCCGGGCCGAAGTCTTCATCCGATGGGGCAGAAGAGGACATCCAGACCGGCAGAAGTCTTCATCCAAGCGGGGCAAGAAGAGGTCTTCCATCCATCAGAAAAGTACAAAAAAACAAACAAACACTAAATTAGCAAAAATAATAAAATATTGCAATAATTTTAAACTAATTACACCTAATCTAAGCCCCCTACTAGCTATTAATATAGCTACAATATAACTAATAGTTACATTGTAGCTATTTTAGGATTTATATTTATTTTACAGGCAACTTTGTATTTATTTTAACTAGGTACAATAGCTATTAAATAGTTAATAACTACCTAGCTAAAATAAATACAAATTTACCTGTAAAATAAACCCTAACCTAAGTTACAATTACACCTAACACTACACTGTCATTAAATTAACTAAATAAATTAATCCTATATAAAACTAAATACTTACCTGTAAAATAAACCCTAATATAGCTACAATATAACTAATAGTTACATTGTAGCTATTTTAGCATTTATATTTATTTTACAGGCAACTTTGTATTTATTTTAACTAGGTACAATAGCTATTAAATAGTTATTGACTAATTAATAGCTACCTAGTTAAAATAATTACAAAATTACCTGTAAAATAAATCCTAACCTAAGTTACTATTAAACCTAACACTACACTATCATTAAATAAATTAACTACAAGTACCTACAATTAAATACAATGAAATAAACTAAACTAAAGTACAAAAAAAACAAACACTAAATTACAAAAAATAAAAAAAATTACAAGAATTTTAAACTAATTACACCTAATCTAAGCCCCCTAATAAAATAACAAAGCCCCCCAAAATAAAAAAATGCCCTACCCTATACTAAATTACAAAAGTAATCAGCTCTATTACCTTACCAGCCCTTAAAAGGGCCTTTTGCGGGGCATGCCCCAAAGAAAACAGCTCTTTTGCCTGTAAAAAAAACACAATCCCCCCCCCCCCACATTACAACCCACCACCCACATACCCCTACTCTAACCCAAACCCCCCTTAAATAAACCTAACACTACCCCCCTGAAGATCTCTCTACCGTGTCTTCACCCAGCCGGGCCGAAGTCTTCATCCGATGGGGCAGAAGAGGACATCCAGACCGGCAGAAGTCTTCATCCAAGCGGGGCAAGAAGAGGTCTTCCATCCATCAGAAGTCTTGATCCAGGCGGCATCTTCTCTGTTCATCCATCCGGAGCGGAGCGGCAGCATCCTGAAGACATCCCACGCAGAGCATCCTCTTCTTTCTTGATCCGACGACTAGGTGACTGTACCTTTAAGTGACGTCATCCAAGATGGCGTCCCTTGAATTCCGATTGGCTGATAGGATTCTATCAGCCAATCGGAATTAAGGTAGGAAAAATCTGATTGGCTGATTCAATCAGCCAATCAGATTCAAGTTCAATCCGATTGGCTGATCCAATCAGCCAATCAGATTGAGCTCGCATTCTATTGGCTGATCGGAACAGCCAATAGAATGCGAGGTCAATCTGATTGGCTGATTCCATCAGCCAATCGGATTGAACTTGAATCTGATTGGCTGATTAAATCAGCCAATCAGATTTTTCCTACCTTAATTCCGATTGGCTGATAGAATCCTATCAGCCAATCGGAATTCAAGGGACGCCATCTTGGATGACGTCACTTAAAGGTACAGTCACCTAGTCGTCGGATCAAGAAAGAAGAGGATGCTCTGCGTGGGATGTCTTCAGGATGCTGCCGCTCCGCTCCGGATGGATGAACAGAGAAGATGCCGCCTGGATCAAGACTTCTGATGGATGGAAGACCTCTTCTTGCCCCGCTTGGATGAAGACTTCTGCCGGTCTGGATGTCCTCTTCTGCCCCATCGGATGAAGACTTCGGCCCGGCTGGGTGAAGACACGGTAGAGAGATCTTCAGGGGGGTAGTGTTAGGTTTATTTAAGGGGGGTTTGGGTTAGAGTAGGGGTATGTGGGTGGTGGGTTGTAATGTGGGGGGGGGGGATTGTGTTTTTTTTACAGGCAAAAGAGCTGTTTTCTTTGGGGCATGCCCCGCAAAAGGCCCTTTTAAGGGCTGGTAAGGTAATAGAGCTGATTACTTTTGTAATTTAGTATAGGGTAGGGCATTTTTTTATTTTGGGGGGCTTTGTTATTTTATTAGGGGGCTTAGATTAGGTGTAATTAGTTTAAAATTCTTGTAATTTTTTTTATTTTTTGTAATTTAGTGTTTGTTTTTTTTGTACTTTAGTTTAGTTTATTTCATTGTATTTAATTGTAGGTACTTGTAGTTAATTTATTTAATGATAGTGTAGTGTTAGGTTTAATAGTAACTTAGGTTAGGATTTATTTTACAGGTAATTTTGTAATTATTTTAACTAGGTAGCTATTAATTAGTCAATAACTATTTAATAGCTATTGTACCTAGTTAAAATAAATACAAAGTTGTCTGTAAAATAAATATAAATGCTAAAATAGCTACAATGTAACTATTAGTTATATTGTAGCTATATTAGGGTTTATTTTACAGGTAAGTATTTAGTTTTATATAGGATTAATTTATTTAGTTAATTTAATGACAGTGTAGTGTTAGGTATAATTGTAACTTAGGTTAGGGTTTATTTTACAGGTAAATTTGTATTTATTTTAGCTAGGTAGTTATTAACTATTTAATAGCTATTGTACCTAGTTAAAATAAATACAAAGTTGCCTGTAAAATAAATATAAATCCTAAAATAGCTACAATGTAACTATTAGTTATATTGTAGCTATATTAATAGCTAGTATGGGGCTTAGATTAGGTGTAATTAGTTTAAAATTATTGCAATATTTTATTATTTTTGCTAATTTAGTGTTTGTTTGTTTTTTTGTACTTTTCTGATGGATGGAAGACCTCTTCTTGCCCCGCTTGGATGAAGACTTCTGCCGGTCTGGATGTCCTCTTCTGCCCCATCGGATGAAGACTTCGGCCCGGCTGGGTGAACACGACTCAAGGTAGGGAGATCTTCAGGGGGGTAGTGTTAGGTTTATTTAAGGGGGGTTTGGGTTAGAGTAGGGGTATGTGGGTGGTGGGTTGTAATGTGGGGGGAGGGATTGTGTTTTTTTTTTACAGGCAAAAGAGCTGTTTTCTTTGGGGCTTGCCCCGCAAAGGGCCCTGTTCAGGGCTGGTAAGGTAATAGAGCTGTTAACTTTTGTAATTTAGTATAGGTTAGGGCATTTTTTTTATTTTGGGGGGCTTTGTTATTTTATTAGGGGGCTTAGATTAGGTGTAATTAGTTTAAAATTCTTGTAATATTTTTTTATTTTTTGTAATTTAGTGGGGGGGGGTTGTACTTTAGTTTAGTTTTTTTAATTGCATTTAATTGTAGGTACTTGTAGTTAATTTATTTAATGATAGTGTAGTGTTAGGTTTAATTGTAACTTAGGTTAGGATTTATTTTACAGGTAATTTTGTAATTATTTTAACTAGGTAGCTATTAAATAGTCAATATCTATTTAATAGCTATTGAACCTAGTTAAAATGAATACAAAGTTGCCTGTACAATAAATATAAATGCTAAAATAGCTACAATGTAACTATTAGTTATATTGCAGCTATATTAGGGTTTATTTTACAGGTAAGTCTTTAGTTTTATATAGGATTCATTTATTTAGTTAATTTAATGATAGTGTAGTGTTAGGTGTAATTGTAACTTAGGTTATGATTTATTTTACAGGTAAATTTGTATTTATTTTAGCTAGGTAGTTATTAAATAGTTATTAACTATTTAATAACTATTGTACCTAGTTAAAATAAATACAAAGTTGCCTGTAAAATACATATAAATCCTAAAATAGCTACAATGTAACTATTAGTTATATTGAAGCTATATTAATAGCTAGTAGGGGGCTTAGATTAGGTGTAATTAGTTTAAAATTATTGTAATATTTTATTATTTTTGGTAATTTAGTGTTTGTTTGTATTTTGGTACTTGTATGATGGATGGAAGACCTCTTCTTGCCCCGCTTGGATGAAGACTTCTGCCGGTCTGGATGTACTCTTCTGCCCCATCGGATGAAGACTTCGGCCCGGCTGGGTGAACACGACTCAAGGTAGGGAGATCTTCAGGGGGGTAGTGTTAGGTTTATTTAAGGGGGGTTTGGGTTAGAGTAGGGGTATGTGGGTGGTGGGTTGTAATGTGGGGGGGGGATTGTGTTTTTTTTTTACAGGCAAAAGAGCTGTTTTCTTTGGGGCATGCCCCGCAAAGGGCCCTGTTCAGGGCTGGTAAGGTAATAGAGCTGTTAACTTTTGTAATTTAGTATAGGGTAGGGCATTTTTTTTTATTTTGGGGGGCTTTGTTATTTTATTAGGGGGCTTAGATTAGGTGTAATTAGTTTAAAATTCTTGTAATATTTTTTTATTTTTTGTAATTTAGTGTTTGTTTTTTTTTGTAATTTAGTGGGGGGGTTTTGTACTTTAGTTTATTTAATTGTAGATAATTGTAGGTACTTGTAGTTAATTTATTTAATGACAGTGTAGTGTTAAGTTTAATTGTAACTTAGGTTAGGATTTATTTTACAGGTAATTTTGTAATTATTTTAACTAGGTAGCTATTAATTAGTCAATAACTATTTAACAGCTATTGTACCTAGTTAAAATAAATACAAAGTTGTCTGTAAAATAAATATAAATGCTAAAATAGCTACAATGTAACTATTAGTTATATTGCAGCTATATTAGGGTTTATTTTACAGGTAAGTATTTTGTTTTAAATATGATTAATTTATTTAGTTAATTTAATGATAGTGTAGTGTTAGGTGTTAGTGTAACTTAGGTTAGGATTTATTTTACAGGTAAATTTGTATTTATTTTAGCTAGGTAGTTATTAAATAGTTATTAACTATTTAATATCTATTGTACCTAGTTAAAATAAATACAAAGTTGCCTGTAAAATAAAAATAAATGCTAAAATAGCTACAATGTAACTATTAGTTATATTGCAGCTATCTTAGGGTTTATTTTACAGGTAAGTATTTAGTTTTAAATAGGATTCATTTATTTAACTATAGTAAACTTATTTCGTTTTATTTAAATTATATTTAAGTTAGGGGGTGTTAGTGTTAGGGTTAGATTTAGGTTTAGGGGTTAATAACCTTATTATAGTAGCGGCGACGATGGGGGCGGGAGATTAGGGGTTAATAATTGTAGGTAGGTGGCGGCGATGTTAGGGAGGGCAGATTAGGGGTTAATAAAATGTATTATAGTGTTTGCGAGGCGGGAGTGCGGCGGTTTAGGGGTTAATACATTTATTATAGTGGCGGCGATTTGCGGTCGGCAGATTAGGGGTTAATACTTGTAGTTAGATTGCGGCGACGTTGGGGGGAGGCAGATTAGGGGTTAATAACTATAATGTAGGGGTCGGCGGTGTTAGGGACAGCAGGTTAGGGGTTAATAGCTATAATGTAGGCGGCGGCGATATCGGGTCGGCAGATTAGGGGTTAATACTTATAGTTAGATTGCGGCGACGTTGGGGGAGGCAGATTAGGGGTTAATAACTATAATGTAGGGGTCGGCGGTGTTAGGGACAGCAGGTTAGGGGTTAATAGTTATAATGTAGGCGGCGGCGATATCGGGTCGGCAGATTAGGGGTTAATACTTGTAGTTAGATTGCGGCGACGTTGGGGGGAGGCAGATTAGGGGTTAATAACTATAATGTAGGGGTCGGCGGTGTTAGGGACAGCAGATTAGGGGTTAATAGCTATAATGTAGGCGGCGATATCGGGTCGGCAGATTAGGGGTTAATAAGATAATGCAGGGGTCAGCGATAGCGGAGGCAGCAGATTAGGGGTTAATAAGTGTTAGATTAGGGGTGTTTAGAGACTCGGGGTACATGTTAGGGTGTTAGGTGCAGACTTAGTGTTTCCCCATAGGAAACAATGGGGCTGCGGTGTTAGTTTTTTTTCAGCCGAAACTCCCATTGTTTCCTATGGGGAAATGCCGAATTTTAACGAGCTAATTCGGATTTATTCGGAGATACGGCAGCTATTTCGGATTCATTCGGTAGATTCAGAAGTATTTTAATTCGGAAATCCGAATCGATCCGAATCTCCGAATTTACCGAATTTACCGAATTTCCGAATTAATCCGAAACGAACCGCACATGTCTACCTCTCAGTGTTGAATGGATAGATAACTCCAGGTAGAGTAATTGGGTATAGTATCTGGGGCAGCAGGAGTTAAGTTTAGGCCCAGAGCGACTACTTGTAAGAAATGCAGCCGGGGTTCTAATGGGGCTTAACACTGTGGTTGTGAATCAGGCGCTGCAAAAGTTAAGGCGGCAGTAGAGCCGAGTTTCCTGAGCCCACCTCTCAGCGGTTGCAAGTAAGGGTTTGTGTAGTTCTCCGTATCTGTGATCTAAGTTATGGCTGCGGTAGGCTTAGTAGGGCAGACCGGTGAGCACCTCCGATGTACAGGGAGGTTATTATGGTCTCAAAGTGTGGGTGTCACGTGGGTGAGCGTTCCGGAGCGGAGCCCCGACCCTCCGGAACACAGTGTGCTAAAGTCACTCACCCCTCCTGGTCTTCTTTGTTCTCTCACAGTGGCCTCCAACCTGCCCAGCAGCGTCTCAGCAGAAGAGCCTCCGCTAGTGTCTCGGACTGCAGCACCGCTGCCACTTAACAAGTCGGGCTGTCTCCGTCTTCCCCGCAGCCTTCTGGTGACGTCACTCCGGAATGGCAGTCTTCGCGCCTTTCGGCTTCTAAGTCCCCACAGATGTATAGGTAATATGGGTCCTATATCCGCACACCGCCAGGTATGTTTGGGAACCGGGTGCCGTCCTCAGCAATCGGAACACCTTGGATGGGGTGTACTAGTCCTTGTGGTGCGATAGTTTCCCGGGCGGCAAGGTACTTCTCCAGGAGTCTCTGATAGGGAATGTCAGCTAGCGCCCTTCGTTCCTATCAGTTATTTTCCCGCAGCAACCAACAACAGGCTAGTCTCATCAGCTAATTAGAACTTTAGGTAGGCTGAGAAACAAGTAAAAGAAAAGAAAAAAAAGGGTTTTAAATCTAAAGTTTGTTATAAGAATGCAGGAGCTCAATGAAAACACGTCTGCTCTGGTCTCAGGCTAGCTCCGCCGTTGTAACATTTTTTGATATGGTGGCCCAAGAGTAAAGGTGGTGACCACTGACTGACACAGAGTCTTCTATAGTTTATACTGTTAAAATCCAAAATATGTCTTTTATTTATTTATTTATTTATTTGTTTTTATCACCTATCACCCTCTGTTGCACTTTCAGAAACATTGTATATTAATCAATAAATAGCACTACATACTGACTGAAGTATGTAAATAAAGAGATTCTGGGTATGTCATCCTTCTATAAACTTTACTTCCTTCTTCACTATATCCTTAAAGGGACAGTATACTATGAAATGGTTTTTCCCTTAATGTGTTTCCA
Source organism: Bombina bombina (assembly GCF_027579735.1). Taxonomy (NCBI): domain Eukaryota; kingdom Metazoa; phylum Chordata; class Amphibia; order Anura; family Bombinatoridae; genus Bombina; species Bombina bombina. Next base: position 294,252,419 of record NC_069504.1, read on the forward strand.
ACTACTTTTTTTTACCAGCTGCAGAGTATAAAATGTATGATTTTTGCTTTTTTAAAGCTTATTTGTGTATATGAATTAGCTGGTTTTGTTTTTTGAAGCCACAACCTAATAAAATGGGTTGAGCTTGTAGGTATAATCAGATCTCATTACTTTATCACATTGTGTACATATACCTGCTTCTTTATCTTATATCTGTCCATAAACCAATCACCAATACTTGGAGAGAACAATGGACAAGTAACATTTTATTACCTTATCTCTTCTATTACCTACCGGGAGTGTAATTTCCTTTACTGACTGTGTTAACACGGCATGGCCTCAAGGCCAAAAACTTTCAGGATGGGTGGAGAATACCACAGGCTAAATAAACTATTTAAAATGCCAATATAAGGGTAATGGAAATACTTGTAAACAATTTAATATACTCCAGCAGGTAAAGTGAATCATTGGGAACAAATTAAAGGGGAGACATTTTTTTAGTAAACTGTCCCTTTAAGTAGGCATACCATGCTTCCAATACATGTTTTAAAACAACCTGTGCACAATATTAATTAGACCTATGCTTATAGTGTGAAATCATTGATAATTCAAACTTTGGGTACAATGAACAAACACCTTCAGATTTTGTGGCATAATTTTCACCTGTGGTATCCCGACATATGCTGAAAATGTCTATACTTAGGTTTTAGCTTTAGAAAAGCTGTGTAAATATAGCCAGTAGGAGGTAGGAGAGATCAGCAATAAAATGGTAATTTTCTATTGTTCTCTCTAAGAACTGGGCTTTGGTATACAGACAAAGATAATTTAAAAAGCATGTGTGTTCAGAAAGTGATAAAATAAGGGAATTGAAAATCCCTTCAAGCTCAACCCATTTGTTTAATTGGTTGTTGTTTCAAAAGAACAAACCCAGTTATTTCATTTACAAAAATAAACCTAGATAATCAATATCTCATATATTTTATACTCTGCTGCTGGTATAACTAATCATAGGAAACACATTAAAGGGAAAACAATTTTACAGTAAACTATCCTTTTAAGCTTAGAAAAAAAGTGTTGAAAATATTTAAAATTTAACTTTGGTTTTGCTGCCTCAGAGTAGTACAGGAATAGACCACTTGAAACCCTTGGTGAGTATATTTAATTTATCTTCTTTGACCACTTAAATGAGTCTGTGTATTGCTCTAAACAGGTTAGGTCAATTGTAGAATATCTTAATTCAGAATTTGAGCTCCAGCCTGTCAGGGCGAAAATGGAAAAAAAATCTAAATTTTCAGAGTTTCATATTAATAATTCTGTGACACTATTCAGTATTCGTTTAGTAATCCCTTTAGTGCAGGTTCTAGGATGTGCCGTGCTAAGCCTTCTATTAGTGTTGCCCTGGGCTCTGTCATAAGCAGGGCTCTCCAGCTGACTAGAGGTAATTATAATGAGTAAGAATATATAACCAATCTGCCTCCATCTTGTCACTTTTGCATTTTGTATCTTGTCAGCATTTTTAAGCTAACAAGGAACTATTGTGTTTCTCAATATATTTGCTGTTGTTATTCTCAACCTTAGTCTACTTACATTTGTTCTTGTGGAATAACTATGCCTGCTAGTATCAACATGTTTTCAATATATTTCTTGTTATCTTATATCAAGGCAGAATGTCTACAGTTTTCTTGCATTTTACTTAAAGGGACAGTCTACCATTGAATTGTTATTGTTTTAAAAGATAGATAATCCCTTTATTACCCATTCCCTAGTTTTTCATAACCAACACAGTTATATTAATTTACTTTTTACCTTTGTGATTACCTTGTATCTAGGAACATTCTTCCAGCCCCCTGATCACATGACTGTGTATGTCTTAAATTTAGCATTGTTTTGTACTAAATCATAAATAACCCCCTGTGCTTGAACACAGTGTTATCTATATGGCCCATGTGTACTTTCTGTTTCTTTGTGTTGAAAAGAGATTTAAAAAGCATGTGATAAGAGGCAGCCCTCAAAGGCTTAGAAATTAGCATATGAGCCTGTCTAGGTTTAGTTTCAACTAAGAATCCAGAGAGCAAAAAGCAAATTTGATGATAAAAGTTAATTGGTAAGTTGATTAAAATTAAAAGTCCTATCTGAATAATGAAAGTTTAATTAATACTAGACTGTCCCTTTAAACAATTATTTGTCTCAAGTGCTGTTATTTTTCACTGAGTATATTGCAATAAAGAGGCGTGTAAGAAGCCCCTCTGTGTCAATTGACAATGTATGTGATGTAAACTATATAACCGCATTGTGGGCGGTCAATAAACAGAACAGTTTTTATACTTCATTTGTGTGGGCTGACAGGCTGTTCCCGATATCTCATATCAGGTGTGAAATTCTGCTCCAGCTTATCGTTGATAAGTTGTATCCAGCCTCATAAAGTTCCCATAACATAAGGCTACTGGTGAACTGTGTCACTTGAAGCAAAGTAACATTTAGATTTGTTTAAAGGGATATGGAACCCACATATTTATGATTCAGATAGAGCATGCAATTTTAAGCAATATTCTAATTTACTCCTATTATCAATTTTTCTTCCTTCTCTTTGTATTTTTATTTGAAAAGCAGGAATGTAAAGCTTAGAAGATGGACCATTTTTGGTTCAAACCTGGGTTGCATTTGCTAATGTAGCCACAAATCAGCAAGCATTACTCAAGGTGCTGAACCAAAAATGGGTCGGCTCTGATGCTTACAGTCCTGCTTTTTTTTAATAAAGATATCAAGAGAACAAAGAAACATTAATAGGAGTAAATTAGAAAGTTGTTTAAAATTGCATGCTCTAGACCTGCTGGTGGGAGGAGCACAGGTGTAAGGACGTGCAAACGCTTGTTCTCCAGATCCCTGCAAGAGCTGTTGGCAGAGCACATCATGCTAAAAACCCTTGTCCTGGGTGGCTCTTCTAGTGAGGGATATAAAATAAGAACTTATCCTATTCCCAGCATTTCCAACAGTGCCATTCCAACGCACTGACTAGTAAATGGATGGACTGACTATGCTAACCTAGCTTCATTTAAAATATTTAAGAAGCCATAGCAGTACCCAGAATATATAAACTTCTACCTGGTCTTAACTGACCCAAGTCCGGATACAAAGAAAACTCCTATAAACACTGCTTTTCTTCAAACCCCCCTCCCACCGGTGCTGCGTGAGGGGGAGGTGAACAGCGCTGCATGCCCTAAGCTGACCGGGCAATTACTACAACAGAAGGTAACAAGTCCCCGAGATTGGGCTTATTCTCACCTGGGACCGTCTGTGCTGTTGATCTGAGCAGGGCTGGTGTGTCCTGACTGAAGCCGCTCCTGGGTTGCGGCAAAGAATCTTGCGGTCTGCCCCTGTTGTGGAGTGAGAGGTGAGCAGCTGGAGCCAGGGCGGTCCCTTTCGCACGGAAGGGGGGATCCGACAGCTGAGCAGGTGACGTCACCGATAGTCGGGTGGAGGGCGCTTCCTACTCCCTGAATGCTCAGCGTGTTGCCGATTTTGGAGGTGGCTTGATCTAGGTGTTTCTCCTCCCCACCGATGCTGCGTGGGGGAGAAGCGGAGCCAACTTAGAAATCACCCCTTGGCAGTACTGGATTAACTCAGGACTCCCCAAGAAGCGAGACAGGTACTTTCAAAAGTCAATGGACCCTAATTGACTTTTCATAATAAGGGAGCCTGTTTCTTATTCCCTAAACGTTTCATAAGATGAAATTTCCCCTAAGACATTAGAATCCAAAGGGGAATTGGATGATAAGTATAAAACGGTGTTGTTAAAATTCACTGTAAGAACTGCCTACTCATAATTATAATGTGGGCTATATATTTTGTCTGATTAAGGAGCTTTATAGATCGAATAACAACATTATAACTCCATTATAAAGCCTAATTGAATAGAGATTATTTTAAAGGCCTGCATCCTGGGCCAGTGTTAATACTTTTCTGTATATCAGGGGAATATAAAGGTGCCATATTGAAGTCTGGATAAAGGGATATTGATTAAGATATAAATATTTTGAGGGGGAAGAATGTTTTAGATGCTTTTCTCCTGTTATAGGAATGATTTAACTTGATTAAGAATTGCTTATTGTTTTCAAAGTTTAAGCAAATTATTTACAAATGCAATGTGGGTTATGTTAACTATGTCTATTTGAAGAACTTTGAGGTGATAGGAGAAGTGTCTTTTAAAGTACTTATAGAATTGCTTAAATTCATTACTAAATCTATTCTGAAAACCGCCTGTTGCCTAGATGCTTAAAACTAATCCTTGGGGTTTTTTTCTTTTTTTTTCTTCCTTTCTTGGTGATAGTAGACCAGTGTACCAGTGTTTGTTAAATAATAATTGCTGTTCGCTGAGTGCTGAGTAGTACACAGAGTGTAACTATCTGAAAATATATATAAATTTGAAATACTAAATTAGGTGCAGCTAATTTAACCCTAAGGGAATAGATAATTTCTTAGGGAAGGGGAGGAGAGAGGGGAAGGAAGAGAAAGGGAAATCTTGCCAAACCCCCATGACCAAAGAATTAATACGGTAGTTAGTGCTCTTTTTCACAACCTATTAACACTCTTATTCACTTCTTACTCACTTTTTATTTATTTATTTTTACTCACTTTTATTCACTACACATTAGCACCCCTTCTTTTTTTTTATTTTTATTTTTTTTCTTTTTTTCCCTCTCTTCCTCTCCTCCTTATTTGTGGCACTTAGGGGGGCCTAATTTTCCTGCCTCCCCTTCATATTTATTGCTTGCACTTTTTTTTTTTTTCTTTTTTTCTCCTCACTCATCTTGCAATTTATAGCACTTCACTTTTGATATTATGGATAAATATTTCACTGCACAAACTAGGACTTCTCCTTCGGTCATGGCGGCAAGGCAAAGAGATAACAAAAACAAAAGTGTACAAGAATTACCAACTGAGACGTACTCCAGTAACAGTGTACCTAAGGCAAATGAGCCAAGAGATATACAAGCGTTAGTTGTCAAAATAACTGAAGCACTGTCCCCTAAATTTGAAGAGCTGCAAAGTGAGATCAAACATGACTTAAACACGATAACTACTGAATTACGCCAATTTTCAAATAGGATCTCCGAAGCAGAGCAGAGAATATCTGATTTAGAAGATATTATACAAAACCATAATATTACACTAGCTGATATAAATTCTAAGATAGTTAAAACTGAATTGAAGTTAGAAGATCTAGAAAATCGGGCGAGAAGGAACAACATTAGATTAATTGGAGTGCCCGAAGAGAAACAATATGAGGACCTAAATAAGCTACTCACGATAACAATCCCACATTTATTACAGATACCACAAACACAATCAAGATTTACAATTGAAAGAATACACAGACTGGGGTGGCGGAATGTAGAAAGGGGAAAAGATAGGCCAAGGCCAATCATTGCTAAAATATTGAATTATCAAGACAAACTCACATTATTACAATATTTCAGAAAAAATCAACCCATTTTTCTAGGAAACTCTAAAATATTGCTTTTTCAGGACTTCTCGGCTGAGACATCAGCCAAAAGAAGAGAATTATCCCCAATCTGCACCAGACTGATAAACCAAGGGTACCAAGCGGCCCTAATATACCCAGCTAAACTAAAAATAACGATAAATAATAAGACTCAGGTTTTTGAATCATCTAAAGAGGCTGAAAAATATATAACGCAGGCAATATCCCCAAATTAAGGGGTGATAACTACACCAAAGGGAGGAGTTGTTAATATGGAATGGAAGATAAGAGTAATGGGTCACAAGAATAAAATGGGTACTGCTCTGATTGAAAATGGTGAATCTTATGGAAGAAGGAATAGGAGAGAAACAAGATTTATTAAATTAAGGATAACATATATTATTACTAATGTTAACTTTAATAAAGATTTTTTTATTATCTGTTTTTAAAGAATAGTCAGCCCATACTTAGGGTTATTGCCCCGGACAGGATAATCCGGGTCACCGTACTAATAATACAGATGTTGCCTTCCTTCAGGAAATGCATATGAAAATTGATGAAATAGTTAAACTTAAAAAATCATGGGTCCAAGAGGTTATTGCAGCTCCGGCTCTGGGCAGAAGAGGAGGGGTTGCAATTCTACTTGGGAAAAAAATAAAGGCTGTATCCACAGTTTTGGAAATCGATCCAGGTGGGAGATTCTTACTTTTGAGGGTTAAGATCGCAAAGAGCATATATACACTCTGTAATATATCTGCACCAAATACTATTGATTATGTTTTTTGGGATACCTTGCAAAGTAAAATACTCTCTAAAAAAGAGGGCTTGCTAATAATTGGAGGAGACCTTAATATGACCCCACATTATGCACTAGACAGACTAAGGCAAGATGCCCGAATTTTAAGAACAAAGAAAGACAGATTAGAAACAAAAAATTTTGCTAAAATATTCTCTACTCTAAAAGTTAAGGATATTTGGAGGTTATATAACCCAGATATTAAAAACTACACATGTCTCTCCAAAGCTCATAAGACGCTTTCAAGGATTGACTTATTTTTGGTAGATGAGAAATTTTTAAATTTAAATATAGAGTCTAACATCTTTCCTATCACAGTCTCGGATCATGCCCCGATAACTTTTGAAATACACGCACAAGATCTTAGAAATAAAAATTCACGATTTTATTTTCCTCAATATTTGGCTACTGATCCAGAATTTAAAACAATGTTAAGTTTGATATTTCAAGAATATGCCCAACTAAATAGTGATTATGTTAACCGACCAATGATTTTTTGGGAAGCTGCAAAAGCAGTTATGAGGGGGGAGATTTTAGCGTACAATATTAATAGAACAAAAAAATATAAAATGAAGGAGGAGAATGTTTCGAAAGCATTATTAAATACTTACAATAATTATATATTAAATAAAACTCCTGAAACATGGAACAGATACACGCAAGCTAAAAAGGAAAGAGACACCTTCCTATTACATAAAACTACACAAAGAGAACTAAAATTACAAGCACAACTATTTAAATATGGAAACAAAGCAGGCAAGTTACTTGCCAATTTAGTTAAACAAGACAAAGGATCTGCCTTAATTGAGTCTGTCAAAGAAGGGGATAAATCAATCACAAAGCCAGATGAGATTTTAAATATAATGGCGGACTATTATCATGATCTCTATTCTCATAGGGCATCAGATAAGAAGGAATGTATAAATTTCTGGGAAAAGATTTCTTGCCCAAAGATAACAGAAGAATTAAATGAAAAAATAAATTCTCCTATTACTGAGGAAGAGGTTAAAAAGAGTATTGAGGATATGTCTATTAACAAAGCATCAGGCCCTGACGGCCTGCCCAGTGAATTTTATAAAATAATATCGCCATTGATAGTTCCGTATTTGACAAGGCTATTTAATAGTATGTATATCGAGGGCAATTCTCCCTCCGCTAATTTTGCAGCCTCTTATACAACGCTTATACCAAAACCTGAGAAAGACTTAACCAAGAAAGAATCATATAGGCCAATAGCTTTGTTAAATACGGACTATAAAATAATGACCTCCATTCTCGCCCAAAGAATGCAAATCCTTCTTCCAACTATAATACATAAAGATCAAGCCGGCTTTTTAATAAATAGAAATTCTTCAGCTAAGATCCGAGAGTTGTTTCTCACTATTGATTATTTCAAATCAAACTCGAATGGGGGTCAAGGAGAAAGACAGGATAATAGTGATAAGGCAATCATTACAGTCGATGCTGAGAAGGCATTCGACTCAGTCCATCATGATCACCTTCTCTATACGTTAGCTCAGTTTGGCTTTAAGGGTAAATTCTCTAAATTCATTAAAAATCTCTATAATAAAGCTTCTACAAAAATAATAGTGAATGCCAGACAATCACTAGATATAGGCTTAGCCAGAGGAACAAGACAGGGATGTCCCCTCTCTCCCCTGCTCTTTAGTGTTGCAATAGAACCTCTTGCGATAATGATTAGACAGGAAATCGAAGGAATAAAAATAGGAAGTAGAGAATTGAAGATAGCACTATACGCTGACGATATCTTAATATATATGAGGGAGACTCAGACAAATTTATCAAAGTTATTGTCAATAATAAACAAGTTTACCTTATTTTCAGGCTACAAAATAAATACAACAAAATCCGAATTATTATGGCTAAAACGGCCTCCTCAACTTGAGGTAAATATACCTTTCAAAATTGTTGAAGAGTCATTTAGATATTTGGGTATCTTAGTTTCTTTAACACCGGAGAAGTGGTATAGCCTTAATATACCCCCAATCCTGAAAACAATTATATATACAATGAAGAAATGGCAAAATCTTTTCATATCACTATCAGGTCATATTTCTCTGTATAAAATGATATTACTTCCAAAAATTTTATATATTATTCAAAATATTCCAATTCTTCTAAAAGATAAAGATATTAAAACTCTAAATAGGACCCTTAGAAAATTTATCTGGCAAGGTAAAAAGCCCAGAATAGCTTTAGAAAAACTTAGTCTACCTCCAAAATTTGGAGGCTGTGCCTTGCCAGATCTTCGTTTATATAACTTAGCGGGCTTGGCTCGAATTGTAGTAGATTGGATTTGTCTTAAAGATTATGTTACAGATAATGATCTAGAAAAGAATATAATCTTTCCTTATCTTCCAACGGCATTAATACACATTGAATTGAAAGAAATACCAAAGGTAATAAAAAGCTTCAAAGCTATCTATATTCCAATTAAGGCCTGGTCAAAGATTTGTAACATATTAAAAATAGATAAAAAAATCTCTAAGTATTTACCATTAAAAGGGAATCCTCACTTTGCAGTGGGCCTACATTCAGCCCCACTACAAAGGTGGCAAGAGGTAGGATTGGATAAAGTGATACAGTTAGTAGATCTTACAGGAAGGTATATTAAAAGAACAGATTTTGATCTTTCCCAAAAAGAATTTTATGCCTACTTACAGGCGAGGCATTATACTTGGAAATTAATAAACCATTCAGGCTGGAATTGGTCATTGGGGCCCCTAGAGAACTGGATGATACAGACTAAAAAAGGACGGTTATCAATTACACACTGTTATCAAATACTAAACTCAGATAAAGGCTTAAATAATATATCAAGAATGGAATCTAAATGGGTACTTAACTTAGCGTCAGATCAGTCTGAAGAAGGGAATATTCAAGCATCTATATTAGAAGTTAGGCGAACAACTCTCTCCGCAACATGGCGAGAATCTCACATAAAACTTCTATATATGACATATTTTACTCCTGAAAAAGGACATAGATGGGGGAATTCTCAATTCAATAAATGCCCGAAATGTTCATTAATAGCGGCTAATATTAAGCATATGATATGGGAATGCCCAAAAATAAAAGTGATGTGGAAAAAATTGGAATACTGGTTAAGTAAGAGGGTGGGAGTCTCCCACCTGGATATTTCATTTATAAATGTAATATTTCTTAAACTGGATTCAAGAATTCCATCTGACCAGAAAAAAATTACCAAGGTTGCCATATTAGCATCTAGATATATGATCTTTAAAAAATGGAAAGATGCCTCAGCTCCAACTCTTTCGAAAATTAGAAACTCTATAAAAAAGCAATGTATTCTCGAACAATATAATACAAAATTTTATGACATAAGAGCTGTGAATAGTTTTTTTCAAAAATGTTCCTCTTTTATAAAAACTTTTCCTAAAAAAGAAATTGATTATTTAATCTACCCATTTAGACACTCAGAATTAGTTATCTTAGGAGTATGGTAAAAATAGAACAACAAAAGTCGGAAAAATAGTTGATTTTTTTTTTTTTTACCTTTCTCTCCTCTCCCCCCCCCTCTGAGATTAAATAAAAAAAAAAAGAATAAGTCATCTTGATTGCTCAAAAAGTATCAATAATAATGGGTTGAATGTGGAAAATGGTTCCATTACAGTAGATTTCCTTCTTTGTTCTTTGTTTTTTCTGGTTGGTAATATAAGTAGATATTATGTAAAGGTTTTGAATCAACTCCAGAGGGCCTTGGAATGGGTCAAAGGTCCAAAGATAAAGTGGAATTTTGCTTATATGCTTTTTTTCTTTCTTTTTTTTTTTTTTTTTTTTTTTTTTTTTGCTGTTGATTATGTTAAATTACCTAGTGAGGTATAATGAAACAATATAAGCGAAATTATTTCACATGTCAAAATGTTGGATATTGAATAAAAACTAATTTTAAAAAAAAATTTGCATGCTCTATCTGAAACATGAAATAAAAAATGTGGGTTTCATATCCCTTTAAAGAAAAAAATGTAAATGTCCCATGTATATTCAATATTCATTTTGTTTTAAACTAAATGAATACCAAATAGTGCAGCAGACGAATATTCGGAAAAATAATTTTTCCAAATATAGGTTTTAAAAAATTTGTCTGAAACCATAGATTTTTCACTGAAGCACGTCTATTAAATACTGGTTTTGATTTTTAATGGTTCTTTTGCAATAGTAAAATGTGGGCTAGACTTTATACCAAAGTGTCTAGGTGGATGTATATTTAATATTCATGACTATTAACCATGCCATGTTTCTTAAATATTCATATGGACAGCCTGTGCACGTTTACTAATAATACACATTCCTACAGCTCTATAAACTTACTTTATCCCTTATAACACAAGCAGTAGCGGACCTAATCAAAGGAGGGCCCTGGTGCAAAGTTTTCTTTGGCCCCCCAAAGGCAACTCAGTGGTAATATCCTTGCTTTTCTGTATAATGATTTTAAGGATAGATAGATAGATTGATAGATTATAGATCGATAGACCTGCAAACTGCACTAACAAAAGTCTCCCCTGCATTAGGATTGCACACATTCTCCTATTGTATAGACAGGCTGTTATAGGCCCCATCCAGCACTTTGGCCCTGGTGCCACTGCATCTGCTGCACCAGTGGTAGTTCCACTCCTACTGTTTCACATACATTGTTTTCAGAAGAAAACCTATGGTTGAGCATCTTACAAAAATAAGGTGAAAAATAAAAAAGAATCTCATTATTTTTTGGAATTTAGTAACGCCAATATTACTAATAGAAATAGCAATCTATGAGAAACATAAAATTTGCTTTTATTAGAGGTCTCCAAAAACCAATAGTCAGGAAGTTTCTTCAACCAACAGATGAATCAGGAAAGGGGGTTTTAGGGGAAAAAAGTACTAAAATCTATTACATTTGCTTATTAAAATCTAAAATGTTTACATTTTGCTCTTCCAAAAAATCTATACTACAAGAAGATAAAATGCTTCATGATCATTTTAAATTTAAGAACAATGTTCTAAAAATTGCGTAGTCGGCATGCTCTAGTTAAAAACATTATTTCTTAGGTGTCTCTGGGAGACTGATTTATTTTGTCTTTTGATCTTGCCAGGAGTTTACATTTATTACTATCACTAGGATTAGCTCAGGTAGACTTTATAACATAGGTTTATTTCCTTCAGGACATTGAAACAAGAATGAAGGATATCAAAATGCTGCATAAAATGGGAAACTGTTATGGGAATATCAATACAAGCTGTAAGCAAGATATATCTTGGCAGCAAATAAATCATCCCATAAACTGCAGCTGTTCAGCATTTATTACTATGTCTTCCATTATGTGTTTGATTAATACAAGATTTAGGAAGATAATTTATCTCCCTCTAGTACTTTGAAGATCAGATTAGTCCCTCATTATTTCAATACATCATTTCAACAAATCTAAAAATGCAGAAGCATACATTAATGTTAAAATAATTTTAAGCCTTATTTAAAAATATCAGTGCAAGATGATAATGCTAATTTATTTCCCAGACTAAATAAAAAAGATTTGTCAATACCATGCAATGCAATGTTGACAAAATATTGGCATATTTTCAACATATTATGCCATTCCCATGAAAGGAATAGTTATACCATTCCTCTAGTCTCCAAAGTAGTCTATACTAGACCAAAGTCATCAAATAAGCCCGGTCACAATTGTGTTAAGTTGAACGTGAAAACCAGCAATTAGATCATTTTGAATCCACAAATGACACAAATATTCAAATTTAAAATGCCTTCATTAATTAATACTTAATTATGCTCCTCACGTGAGTAAACAGAACCAATAAACTAGAATTGTTAAATATAATAAATCTAAATATTCACATACAAATAACATTAAGAAAGTACTGCATCAAATGCAACTGTAAAAATTTACCTAAAATCTCTAATTTGTCCACCTTCTAAAAATTTTGTAGTCAGCTTGCACAGTATAGAGTCGCAAACCATCTGGATGTTGAGTGAATTATAATGATTGTGGTTACAGTAAATCTCCTCTTTAAATGGAAGCTTGTGTGCATACACTGACACTAAGCACACTGGGTGTTCTTACCAATTTCTAGAAATTCATCTGGACTATGTCAATTGTGCATAACAAGCAAATACATTAAAGTGAGGTTTCAGTGCAGTGTTCAGGTGCCCAAAATAAATTGTCTGCTTTGTTCCGAAGACTTTGCTTGACATAACCTTGACCTATCTATCTATCTATCTATCTATCTATCTTTCACACAGAGAACTCTGGGTAAGTTATGTAAATTAGATATTTAAAGGGACATTAAACCCCAAAATGTTCTTTTGTTTTTCAGATAGAGAATACAATTTTAAACAACAATCCAATTAACTTCTATAATTTAAGTTGCTTCATTCTTCAGGTATTCTTTGTTTAACAAATAGCAATGCACACGGGTGAGCCAATCACACGTGGTATATATGTGCAGCCACCAATCAGCAGCAACTGAGCCTATCTAGATATGCTTTTCAACAAAAGATATCAAGAGCATAAAGCAAATTAGATAATAGAAGTAAATTGGAAATTTGTTTAAAATTGCATGCTCTTTCTAAAACATGAAAGAAAAAATTTGAGTTTCATGTCCCTTTAATATCTTATGCTTTTTGCTTTTTGCAGTGTTCAGGTGCCCAAAATAAATTGTCTGCTTTGTTCCGAAGACTTTGCTTGACATAACCTTGACCTATCTATCTATACAGGGAGTGCAGAATTATTAGGCAAGTTGTATTTTTGAGGATTAATTTTATTATTGAACAACAACCATGTTCTCAATGAACCCAAAAAACTCATTAATATCAAAGCTGAATAGTTTTGGAAGTAGTTTTTAGTTTGTTTTTAGTTATAGCTATTTTAGGGGGATATCTGTGTGTGTAGGTGACTATTACTGTGCATAATTATTAGGCAACTTAACAAAAAACAAATATATACCCATTTCAATTATTTATTTTTACCAGTGAAACCAATATAACATCTCAACATTCACAAATATACATTTCTGACATTCAAAAACAAAACAAAAATAAATCAGTGACCAATATAGCCACCTTTCTTTGCAAGGACACTCAAAAGCCTGCCATCCATGGATTCTGTCAGTGTTTTGATCTGTTCACCATCAACATTGCGTGCAGCAGCAACCACAGCCTCCCAGACACTGTTCAGAGAGGTGTACTGTTTTCCCTCCTTGTAAATCTCACATTTGATGATGGACCACAGGTTCTCAATGGGGTTCAGATCAGGTGAACAAGGAGGCCATGTCATTAGATTTTCTTCTTTTATACCCTTTCTTGCCAGCCACGCTGTGGAGTACTTGGACGCGTGTGATGGAGCAATGTCCTGCATGAAAATCATATTTTTCTTGAAGGATGCAGACTTCTTCCTGTACCACTGCTTGAAGAAGGTGTCTTCCAGAAACTGGCAGTAGGACTGGGAGTTGAGCTTGACTCCATCCTCAACCCGAAAAGGCCCCACAAGCTCATCTTTGATGATACCAGCCCAAACCAGTACTCCACCTCCACCTTGATGGCGTCTGAGTCGGACTGGAGCTCTCTGCCCTTTACCAATCCAGCCACGGGCCCATCCATCTGGCCCATCAAAACTCACTCTCATTTCATCAGTCCATAAAACCTTAGAAAAATCAGTCTTGAGATATTTCTTGGCCCAGTCTTGACGTTTCAGCTTGTGTGTCTTGTTCAGTGGTGGTCGTCTTTCAGCCTTTCTTACCTTGGCCATGTCTCTGAGTATTGCACACCTTGTGCTTTTGGGCACTCCAGTGATGTTGCAGCTCTGAAATATGGCCAAACTGGTGGCAAGTGGCATCTTGGCAGCTGCACGCTTGACTTTTCTCAGTTCATGGGCAGTTATTTTGCGCCTTGGTTTTTCCACACGCTTCTTGCGACCCTGTTGACTATTTTGAATGAAACGCTTGATTGTTCGATGATCACGCTTCAGAAGCTTTGCAATTTTAAGAGTGCTGCATCCCTCTGCAAGATATCTCACTATTTTTTACTTTTCTGAGCCTGTCAAGTCCTTCTTTTGACCCATTTTGCCAAAGGAAAGGAAGTTGCCTAATAATTATGCACACCTGATATAGGGTGTTGATGTCATTAGACCACACCCCTTCTCATTACAGAGATGCACATCACCTAATATGCTTAATTGGTAGTAGGCTTTCGAGCCTATACAGCTTGGAGTAAGACAACATGCATAAAGAGGATGATGTGGTCAAAATACTCATTTGCCTAATAATTCTGCACTCCCTGTATATATATCTAGCTATCTAGCTATCTTTCGCACATTGTTACCAATGCACCAGAGAACTCTGGGTAAGTTATGTAAATTAGATATTTAATATCTCATGCTTTTTGCTTTCAGTACTGTGTTCAACCACAGCGATCCCAATTATGCAGTAGGTGCAGCAAAAAGAAAACACTTTTGGATAGCTGCTTCTTTTTTTTATTAAGAAAGTATATAACATTTGCAATAAATAAAATATACAATACCATTGCAACAAATATAATACAAATTCACAGAAAAAAAAATTACTTTCTTCAGTAAAAAAGAAGTTATTTTTAAAGAAAGAATAATAAAAAGAACTAACCCTAAGAGACATTAGACCCTATCACTATCCCTTCATATTATCCCTCAAAACTAACCTAACACTAGCCTTCACTGAGCTCACTAAACCCTAACACTTATCTAAAAATGTCCTAAGTACTGCCCCTTCAGCTTTCCCTATGAACCCTCACACAGACCCTAAAAAAACACATGCACCTAGAACATTAGAATGTTCAAAGAGTGCTTAACAGACAAAGTATTAACATAACATAAAAGCTAAATACAATCCCCAAACCACAATAAAAAGTTATATACAAAGCTATTAACACACTTCTTTGTTTGTTTTCCTGATACCTTCAGAGTCAACTATTCCTAACCTCTTCCTATCAAGACAAACATATAAATATAAGCTTCCATGTATCATGCGAACACAAGCATCTACATCCACTGCCTCATTCTTGAACACTAAAATATTACGAACATCTTATAAATATTATTTCACACAACAAGCTAACAATCACATCACCTTTGACTGAACATTATCTGCACTACACAAGCCAAACAAAACCATTTCAAACATACACAATCTAATTCATAACACATAATCATTCTTGTGCCTTCCACACATTCCTTGCATACTCACAGCCCCACATGTACACCTGACTACATCTTTCCGTTGGACAACATTCAGTATTGACTAACCTTTTAATCCTCTGAAATTCCCTTGTAGGCAAACACCCATCCACAGCCATCAATAATTTCCTTCATACTATCACATAAAAAATCCTTTAAGAAAGTATCAATATGTGAATATTTCAAACACTTTTCTTTCCTTGCATAAAACCATGGAGAGACAAAATACTCAGGCTTTCTATTATCTCTAACTATCATGATAATTGTTTGGCTAAATGAGTGATTTCTGTTCCTGCTGCAGTTAGGCGTACTGTAATTTTAAGGAGGCTTAGAAGATCTTACATACTTAAAGGGACATCCCGGTCAAAATTTAAGTGCACATAGATAAATTACATATTTTAAAAGAAACATATTTCCAATATACATGTATTAGCAAAAATGCTTCTAGAAATAGTTATCACTGTTTTAGTGCTAACATTTTTCCTTGCACATGCATGGGAAGCATGACAAGATATTCTCAGTGCACCAGCCTTTTAAGTACTGCAGCTGCTCAGATAGTCAGGGGGGCTTGTATCATTTGAGCAATTAACAACTTGAGTCAATACCAGATGGTACTTGCACTGTAGGCTCTCTGAGCAAGTGATTTGCTTAAAATGCTGGTGCAAGTTGCATACTTAAATACACTTTTAAAACCTCTATAACTTTTATTAGAAGCATTTTTGCTAATACATGTATATTACAAAAATGCTTCTGTTCAAAACTGTAATGCATCCATGTAGATTCCAAATTTGGCTGGAATGTCCCTTTAACAATCAAAAAGACACTCAATATCAGGTACATTTTCCCCTCCCTTATCTTTCAAACTCACAATCTTCAACTTCTCCATAACAGAACTCCAGAAAATCACAAATAACAATCTTATAATTTTCCTCAAACTCTTATCAGGAACCAGAAGCACAGCAATTACTAAGAAAATCAGAGTCAACACAGCTTTAATTACTAACACCTTTTGTTCTAAACTTACAGTCCTTAAAGACCAAAAGTTAGTTTTCTTTTTCACTTTCTCATACACATTCTGCCACCTTTCATCTCCTTTCAAATTATCACTAAACTTCATCTCAAGAACTTCAAGCACACCCTTTTGTACAGGCCATCCACTTAAACCCAATTCTCTCCACTATCCAAAAGCTTTCACAGCAAATCTATCCCAATTCACCTTAAATCTATTTGCCTTACAAAAGCATTCAATCAGAATTTTTGTTCTCCTCAAACTAACTTGGAAATCACATACCACTGTTACATTATCCATTTAACCTAAAACTTTTAAACTTCTCCCATTACTTCCATGAAAGTCCATACCAATAATCGATAAACAACCCCTTAATCACACAGACAAAAAACACAGGAGATAAGGGACACCACTGCCTTACACTAATCTAATGTACACATTGGGGCCTATTTATCAAAGAGTCAGCTGAAAATATGCTTGAATTCTGCATCCTAATTGTTGCAAGATTGATCCGCCGTAGTTATCAAAGTGTCAAGATCAGCAAATGTTGGAATTTGTTACGTAAAATACGATCCCGCTATCTCAATCGAAGCAAGTTGAAAACCGTGGTATTCGAGTGGAATCTTGTTCATTCGCCCTCCTAATCAATACTATTTGAAGCTCTCACAAAGTTATCAAACATTTTCCATTTACGCTCGCGTCTTTTCTGACTCAGCGTACCTAGTTTTCAATCCGCCACCCTTGAGGTCGCAGATGCCATAGTAATCAATGGGAGTCTGAAAACAGAGACAGCTTATGTTCAATGCTGCAAGAGAATGAAGTATATTACATAATAAAAGTAAATTTGAAACTTTATTAAATTTGTATACCCTTTCTAAATCAAGCAATATTATTGCTCCACATTTGGTGCACTAGTAGATATAAGGACAAAAATGAAAAATACATTACTACTTATGGATTATGCTACAAATTTGTCTCTCATTACAAATCAAGGGGACAATATTTATACAAATTTGGTGCAAAGTTTTGCCCCAAACTTATTGCACTAATAGATATAGAGATGGAAATGAAATAAATACACAACATAATATAGCTAACTTCCTTTTTATTTGTTGGAAAAATCTATGTGCACCATGTTTAAGCCATGTAATACAAGTCCCACTCTCCACTTCACGCCTTGACTCAACACATTTCATACCAATTATGAATTAAACTCCTAAACAACCCACACACTATTGCATTTTCCACCACTTTTGATTGAAATATGCATCATCACATGATTTATGACATCTGCCAATCTAATTCAAATATACATTATAAACTATTACTAATGAATCAAAATGTTCGATACATGTGTCATTGATCACTCATCAGAACTTGTAAGTGCCATTTGTTGCATTGTGTATTATACTTTGAAAGTATGTATATGTGAAATTAGTATTAAAGATAAACATTGATACTGACTTTAGGACACACAGTGTAATGTTTTAGACAAGGAATTTAAAATTCAAATTGATGTTTGATTCAATAGATTCTTAAGCTGATAGCTCAAAGGGATAGCCCACCTAACTTTAAACTGTCATGATTCAGATACAGCAGAAATTAAAATCACCTCTTTACTGTCATGCTATATTCAGTGTATTTCTTCCTTCTCTTGAATTTCTTTTTCAGAAGAAATGTTATTTTATAAGCCAGCCCATCTTATAACACCTGTGTAGGGGTTGTTTTCAAACATAGATTGCAATCAGGAGGGGTTAGATAGGTGCAGAGAGAAAAATGGCCAAGCTCTTAAAGGGTCAGGAAACCCAAAATATTATTTCATGATTTGCATAGAACATACAATTTTAAACAACTTTCCAATTTACTTCTAATATCAAATGTGCTTCATTCTCTTGTTATCCTTTGCTGAAGGAACAGCATTACACTAATGGCAGCTAGCTGAACACATATATTTAGTTAATCACAAAAGACAAATGTGTGCAGGCATCAATTAGCAGCTAGCTCCCACTAGTATAGGATATGTTCGTATTCTTTTCCAACAAGGGATACAAAGAGAACAAAGCACATTTGAAAATAGAAGTGAATTTTAAAGTGTTTTAAAATTACATGCTCTATCTGAATCATGCAACTTACATTTTTAATTTCCTATACCTTTAAAATATTCATTGATTGCAAATAAATATATATGATACTCTGATTACATGTTATATTTGCAATTATTCCTGCTCAGAATAATAATACATTTACAATATATACATAAAGTGGAATAAATAAACACAGAGATATGACAGACAACATTGTTTAGAACAAAAAAAGGACCTTAGGGACATGTAAATATGTTTGCAAAAGATTTCTGACATAACACACACATATATAGCTTTAGAGAAATGTTTTTGTTTGTGGACAGTAATGAAATGGTATAAATAAAGTTGGGAAATTCCTGAATAACCGCGACATCGATGACCATACTTGACGCACGTGTTTTTGTCGGCTTTTTTTGTTAAATAAGGGGATTGTATTCAGATCTGCGGCAGCGATGTTTGGCGATCGTATTGATGCTGGCGAATGCAACATAGTTGACGCTTTGATAAATAGGCCCCATTGTCTTTCGAAAAGTCATTTACTAAAAATTTACTTACAATACCATCATACAAAAACCGAATCCACTCAAGCCTCTTTTTTGTCATAACCACTCTTTCAATTTTATCAATTGCAAAAGACCGCTTGCAACCCAAATATTCAGCAATATGCCTCCCAGGCACAGTACACACCTTTTCTTTACCTATAGTCTTACCCACAGCACACTTCATCCTATCAGCCAAAATCTTTGCAATCACCTTATAATCAAGATCCAATAAAGATACAGGCCTCCAATACAACTCTTTCACTGATTCAGACACATCATTCAGACAAATCATTATTTTCTAACACCCAAACACAAATAAGTAAATCTTCTCCAATCAAATCCCATATAGCACAGTACAAATCAACAGGCAAGCCATCGCTTCCTGGAGCTATATATTATCTCATACCTTTCACAACTTCTTCCAATTTTTTCTAAACAATATTCTTTTCCAACAAACATCTGCTTTTTCAAACTTACCATCTATTTCACTTAAAAGCTCAGACAAAAATGGGCTAAATTATGAGTAGTGCACTAACTGTTGAGCATGAGCGATAAATGGTTTATATCGGGTGTTTGCATGCTTCAAAAGTAGCGTGCATATTACAAGTTGAAAATGAATACGTTCGCTTGAGCGCAATTAAATTTAATGTGCATTGGGTTATCATAACTTCAGAACTCTTAATTGTTACGCTAGATTAAAAAGTTGCATAAATACATCAAAAGTACATTACAAAAGTACAGTAACACTCATAATAACACCATCTTATACAAATGATTGAAAATATGATGTCTCAGTTGTTAGAAAAAAATGGCCTGCAATGGGCTTTAACATAGAGATACATACACATACATTTCTAAATACGTATATGTATGTTTATATATATATATATATATATATATATATATATATATATATATATATACATGTTGGTAGTAATAGATTTGAACAAATCACATAAATAAATCATGTAGATGATTATGTGGTGTAATGTCCACAGTCCATTAAGCTGTAATAGATCTAATATATGCATCCAATGTTATATTCTTGATAACAAGTGCATATGATAATAAAGTTGCCCTTCTGGGTTTCCTACTTTCACTCTAATACCTCAATCTTTATGAAGTAAGTGCCACACAGTGTATGGAGAGCCTGTGTGAGGCACCTGGATATCTTTCCTTCAGTACTTCTTGAGGTAAGGTAGAATTCTCATCCGGTAGTATCGATGGTCATGTAAAAGAGCATGCTTTAGGCGAAGAGGATGGAAGGACATGGTTAGGCAAACACTTCAGGTTATATAGTTTAGATCCCAAATATTTCTCATTTATCGGAATAGAAAATAAATATAATCCCTCTAGAGGAGGAGACAGTTTAAAGTTTTTACTCAAAAGTGAAGTCTTCTGGATATTGGGATGGAAAATTAGGGCACCAGAAGGCATAAATAAAAGATTATATGTGGATTTGTTTATTAACTAATTGACATGACTACATATTTCATTTCCTCCATCCTATATCATTATTATTAATATCACCAATATCAATATAGATATATAGTTTTTGCTATCATATATGCAGATTTAGAGTGAAGTTTTTATATGAATCAATATAATATATTATATTTGTGGGTCTATTAAGTCTTCTCTTGAATTTAGAGACACTTGTTAAAATATACTATTCTGAAATAATGATATTGTTTCTTAGAAATATTTTTTGGTTATATTGTTTTGATGTTTTTACGTACAATTATATTCATTTAGTAATATATATATATAAATATATATATGTGGAGAGAATGGGGGTTGAGACAGCGCTACACCCAGAGTCCCAAAGACTCTGTATTATTTTAAAGGGGAAAATAAAATAGATGTAAACGATGTACAAATGCAAGAGTTACATGCGCATAAAAATAAGGATAGAATAAGAATCCAATAGGAAACAAAATCAGTTAACAAAATATACTGGTATAAACAGTGAAATATAAACCAATATGTGTTGGTTATTTAAGATACAAAAGAATATTTGTTGAGCTACAATAATATTGATGAAAATCCAATAATGTGAATTTGAACACACCAGCGATAACCAGTAGGTATTGCACTTACTTGAAAATACCTCAATCCTATGAGGTAAGTTGCCGCTTCTAGTAATGGAAAACCTCCTGTGGTGTTTTATGATGTCGACTGCAAACAAGGATGATGTATTCGTGCTTCTCCCCTTGGAGTATGGTGTGTACAGCCAGGGAATAACTTGTTAGGAGTCCCTCCGTGTGTCCAATAATTCATGCAGAGTAAAAAAACATAAAAGGTGCACATAGTGTAATACAGTTTTATTTAGGAACAGGAATAAATATTAACGACAAATGGCCACTTACATTTAAAACCCTCAATCATATGAGGTAAGAATGAAACACATAAAAACCAAATGGACACAGCGGTGAAGGAACAATGTTGCTAAATGAACTGTAAACCAGTTAGAATGCAGAGCGTTCCCTCAAGGAGAGTCAAATAAAATCAATAAAAGTCAATGAAAGTTTGCAGTTCATAAAATGCTCTAAAGCAAAGTTAGAGTGTATATAATGTCAGCTTAGAGTACCAAAAAGTGTCCCTTACGCGTTTCGAAGGTTGTAGTATCCTTCTTCGTCAGAGGGTTCTGAATAATAAATCTTGACCATCGGGTATGATCTTTTAGAAGCCGGGCGGTGGCACGCCCCTATATATGCCCCTCGTCCTATAATTGGTTAGGATTGAGTCACGTGGTCATGTATTTTGAAGACATGACGTGTTGGAGTTCTCTGTATATTGGTTGACTCTAATGTTAAGAGCAAAAACTCAGGTAGTTGTCATAGTAACCGTATAAAAAAAAGTCTGTGGGGAGCGGTAATGCATCTTATCGATAAATTAAATTAGATATTCAGATAATTGTCATGATGGCCTAAATAAACCAAAAAAGAATGTTCACATATAATATACAAATTATGTTCTTACATTCATGGAACAGCAATTTAAAGCAATGAAAACATTATTATTCAGGTAACGGAACAACCTTAACTTTAAATGCCTCATTTTACTATAAGGCTAGTAAGGGAATGAATTTCAGAAATATTAAAACTTTTATCATGCCACCAATACAAGAGATAAAAAATAATAAGAATCATCATGATGATAATGATGACAGTTAAAAAGTGTGCAAATATACAAGCATGTGCAAATTTGTGTCTGTTATATATAACGTTCAACTCAAGTGCATTGTTAATACATACTTTAGGGTAGTTGATTTCTAGCATAGATTGATTAAATTATGTATAAATAAATAAGAAAATATTATTTATAAATAAAAATAATCCTAATTATTTAAGGAAGGCTGCTAAATCAATGTCCTTATTGAGACCCTTTGGATTCATGGTTCTAAATTGGTGAATCCAAAAGGTCTCTCTTCTCCTTAAATGTAATTCTCTGTTAACCCCTTCTGGGACATTTTTTATGTGTTCTAAAACAGTCCGTTTTAGACATTTCGGATCTCTGTTGTGGTGTTTACTGTAATGGGCTAGTACACTGTGGTTTTTTTTCTCTCCCTCAATATTTCTAATATGTTCTAAGAATCTCTTCTTATAAGGACGTGTAGTTCGTCCTATGTACTGAAACTTGCAACTACATTCCAAAAGATATATTACATGATCTGTCTTGCAGTTTGTCAAGGTAGTGATGTTATGTATCCTATTATTTGCTGTGGATGTTATCTGTTTTGTGGGTTTCTTTCCACTGTAGTGATGGAGGCATGCTACACAATTTAGTCTATTGCATTTGAAGAAACCTATTGTGTTTGAAACTAACCAGTTACCTTTGGGTGTGCCCTTTTCTTCAGCCTTTAGTTTACTAGGCGCTATTATAGACTTTAGATTTTTATTTTTCCTGTATATTATTTGTGATCCTTTCCCCCAATGTTTTTCAATAGAGAGTCTTTAGATAAAATGTGCCAACGTTTTTTAAAAAAAATTATATTTCTTTTGCCCCTGCGCGTTGTAAGTTGTTATGAGGGCCACTCCTCCATTTTTTCTGTTTTTCTTCTTGTTGATCTTCTCTACATTCCCTAATTTTAGGAGGGTATTTCTATTCATCTTTTTGACTTTATTATATGCCTTTGTTAAGATCTGATTATTGTATCATTGTTTATACCAGTATATTTTGTTAACTGATTTTGTTTCCTATTGGATTCTTTTTCTATCCTTATTTTTATGCGCATGTAACTCTTGCATTTGTACATCATTTACATCTATTTTATTTTCCCCTTTAAAATAATACATTTGAGTAGGGGAACCATTGTACAGTCTTTGGGACTCTGGGTGTAGCGCTATCTCAACCCCCATTCTCTCCACATTTCCTATTTGGGGGTTTTATCTTCCTTTTATCCTCACAGCCGGGTTAATTGATTTGAAGGTAAACCCATTTTCTGAGATTCCAGCAGCTTCATTAGGGAACCACCTACTTGCAACATACATAGATTTGATCACTATAGCGCAGAATTTTTGTGTAGTTTACCTTCTACCCCTAGGGGTGTGTTTGGCATTCTTCCTCCCCCTCTCTCATATATATATATATATATATATATATATATATATATATCCTTTTTTTCTTTTTTTTTTGTTCAAAATGTTTTTTCGTTTATTTATTTCTTTTTACTTTTTTTTTTTAATAATTATTTACTATTTTGTATTGTTTAGCTATTTTTCTTGTGTGTTTTTTCTGTTTATCCCACACATATATTTCCAATACTGATTAACACATTCCCAAATGATAATGTATCTAATTATGTATTACATAATACTTATGGATGTATCTAATGCAAATTCCTATAGTAGGAGGTTTGCAGAGGGCGCAAATATAAATGGTTGTGTTATAAAAAAAAAGGTGCTGAAAATTAAATGGATGTGTATGAAACTTAGGTTTCAATTTGTGTGTTCTTTTAAATAATTTTGGTATTTCTATGTGTGAATCAAAAAGATAATAAAAATAATGGGAAAATGTGCAGTTATGTGCAATTGTGTATATACATTACATTTATGATAACATCAATAATTGTGAAAAATAAAAAATTGAATAAGAATTAAAAATGAAAATTATAATAAAGAAATAATTAAGTCATGTTTTAAAAGTTACTGAATTTGCTGGCAGGATAGGACTTGCATGAGGAACGTAAAAAAGATGTAAATAAGAGCGCTCTTCTTTACATCATTTTTAGATACTTATGGATGCGTTTTCTCTTTTATGATATATTGTGTCACCATAAGGTGTTAATAGAAGAAGGCAGGAATAAACTAATGAGCCTTTTATGATTGGTTAACTGACTTTATTTAATGCATAATGATAGCAAGAATCCTTCACCTCTGATGAAGCGCAGGTGTGACTGCGTAAAACATGTTAGGTGTTTCTGTCTGTGAACCCTATTTGATTCTTGGCATAGACCAATAAACTTGGAAATTGATTGAGCACTTTACTATTTTGGAGCAGTTTTTCTTTTTTACTATATTGATTTTAATTTTTGGCTAAGGAGTGCCACATTGCTACTCCTTCCAGCAGCCCCTTTTCAAGTCCACAACTGACTCTCAAACATTGCTGTTAATTCACTTTACCTATATGGAACCCAGATACACAGCATAACCTGGAGACCTGTAATACAAACAAGGAAAAGAAGACTAAAACCGGAACCAAAATGCCAGTGCAACAGATGGTTTATTCGAGCAATAAACAGTAGGTTATGGAAGCACCTACTATCTGACGCGTTTCGTGCATGGGCACATGCGCTTCATCAGAGAGAAGCATGAGACATGTAGCCTATCCTGGGTTGTTTAGGAGGAGTACACGCCCCCCACGATGTAGGAGATCTGCTACCCATGGGACACGGAGGAAGCCAGGCTATACACCTGACTTCCACAGAGACCACCAGGGACAAAGATCTGAAAATGTTTTAGCACGCAGAAAGAGGTACGTCCTTACCAGGATAGCGCATGTTACTCTCTCACACCAGTACCTTGAATGTTTGTAAAGTAAACAGCGATACTTGGGACACAAACTGCTTAATACCTTATTGATTGACACAGCATTTTGAGGACATACTCCTCTGATATAAAAGTGGACGTTTGGATTTCACTGTTTATATATGCATTGACTTTTGATGTGGACTGCTATTTATACAGCGGATGCTGCTTAATCCACCCAAAGTTTCTGGCAATTCGGAAACTGAAGTTAAGAAGCAGCGGTCGTAAGACAGCTGCTCCTTAAAGGGATATAAAACACAATTTTTTCCTTTATAATTTAGGTAGAGTATGCAATGTTCTCTTGGTATGCTTTGTTGAATGAGCAGCTACTGGTTGTTGACTGAACACATATGTGAGCCAATGACAATCGGTATATATATGCATCCACCAATCAACAGCTAGAACCTAGGTTCTTTGCTGCTCCTGAGCTTTCATAGATAAACCTTTCAGCAAAGGATAACAAGGTAGCAAATTAAATATTAGAAGTAAATTGGAAAGTTGTTTAAAATTGTATGCTCTATCAGAATTATGAAAGAAAATTTTTGAGTTTTATTTCCCTTTAACTTGTCTGCCACCTAATTGCGATGATTGATGGCCCCTGCTATAGGCCAAATGGCCGCAAATGTGCAGAGGGCGGCAATGCACAAGCATTTCTTGTGAAATGCTTGTGCAATGTTAAATGCCGACAGTGTATGCTGTCGGCATTTAGTGATGCTGTGCCGGCATTCATAAATTGGGTTAGTGCAAGAGCAAAAACAGTTTACTTTCAAATCATAAAATGAGCACAACCCGGCAAGTACAAAAAACGTACTTCTAGCACAATTAATGCTCGAGCAGAAGCCTTAATTTGCGCTCCACTCATAATCTGGCCCTTAGTTTTTTAATTTAATACACACAGGTATCAGCATCATTTTCAGCTCAGTGTTTAGCACAAATTTACAACTTTCCCCCTAGTGTCTAGTAACTAGTTAGTAATGGAGACAGTCGCAGACTCCAGAAGTCCAGAGCAGACAGTGCTTCTCTGTCCTGCATTGTGACTGACTAAGCACCTTCCTAAGTCTATCCAGTCAGTCTGTGAATTGTGTGTGTGTGTATATATATATATATATCATTTATTAAATTATTTATTAATAGAGATCGATCGATAGATATAGAATATATAGACAGAGATAACAGACAGAACAGATAGATGATAAACTTATAGATACAGACAGATAGAAAATAGATGAGAGAAAGAGAATAGATTAAAAGATAGATAAGATTGATATAGAGACAGACAAATAGATATAGAATTTAAGACAGAACAGATAGACAGCCCTATAGATATACAAAGTGGTACTGATAAAATTAATATTAATATGAACAAGAGTTAAAATTGCAATAAAAATAAACACAGAAAACTAAAAACCAAATATTAAAATAAACACAAAAATAATCACAAAAATAATACAAAAATACTTTGCCAGTTAGTGGGGGAAACTATTACGTTAACCCCGCTGGCAACAATATTGGGATAACTAAATAAATAGGCTAAAAAAGTATACTAAGACACAGTCGTACAGTAAGACCCTTACTAAAAGTGGGTGTATCCGGGTATATCTAACCGTGGGTGAGCACGGTCGAATACCACTTGCTAGATCAAACCGTTAAATGATGGCAGCAATAAACGTTGATGACACCATTTAAGGGCCTAGAGCCTGATAAGTAAAGTGCTAAAGATGTGGCACGATAGATGTCAGTGGGATTATGGATCCATATCCAAGGTTTTGGCCGCAGTGAAGATCCTAAAATCGGAGTGCTTGACAGTTGCCGCACTCGAATTGGAGTCTTAGAAGCTAACCCCTGTTTGCAAGAGGGTCTAAATAATCAGTTAGTGCTAAGTGTGTAGCAAAAAAATCAAACAGTAAACAGTGGGTACAAATATAAATAGGTAGAGTAAGCAGTAATAACAATAAAAAAATTGAGCGATAATTACATAAATCTATACATCATAGTTTAGTGGACCGAGTGGGAGAAATGCAAAATAAGTGGTACAAAAAAATCTAGTGCAAATTCCACAGATCGTGTACAATAATCCACAAAGCTTTTATTGTACACGATCTGTGGAATTTGCACTAGATTTTTTTGTACCACTTATTTTGCATTTCTCCCACTCGGTCCACTAAACTATGATGTATAGATTTATGTAATTATCGCTCAATTTTTTTATTGTTATTACTGCTTACTCTACCTATTTATATTTGTACCCACTGTTTACTGTTTGATTTTTTTGCTACACACTTAGCACTAACTGATTATTTAGACCCTCTTGCAAACA
This sequence comes from Bombina bombina, assembly GCF_027579735.1. Classification (NCBI taxonomy): domain Eukaryota; kingdom Metazoa; phylum Chordata; class Amphibia; order Anura; family Bombinatoridae; genus Bombina; species Bombina bombina. The sequence continues at coordinate 294,279,896 of NC_069504.1, forward strand.
GGGGTTAGCTTCTAAGACTCCAATTCGAGTGCGGCAACTGTCAAGCACTCCGATTTTAGGATCTTCACTGCGGCCAAATCCTTGGATATGGATCCATAATCCCACTGACATCTATCGTGCTACATCTTTAGCACTTTACTTATCAGGCTCTAGGCCCTTAAACGGTGTCATCAACGTTTATTGCTGCCATCATTTAACGGTTTGATCTAGCAAGTGGTATTCGACCGTGCTCACCCACGGTTAGATATACCCGGATACACCCACTTTTAGTAAGGGTCTTACTGTACGACTGTGTCTTAGTATACTTTTTTAGCCTATTTATTTAGTTATCCCAATATTGTTGCCAGCGGGGTTAACGTAATAGTTTCCCCCACTAACTGGCAAAGTATTTTTGTATTATTTTTGTGATTATTTTTGTGTTTATTTTAATATTTGGTTTTTAGTTTTCTGTGTTTATTTTTATTGCAATTTTAACTCTTGTTCATATTAATATTAATTTTATCAGTACCACTTTGTATACAATAAATTTATTCAGCCTTCCCCGATGTGTTTGTAGACTTATCCTTAGGCCGTTCGGCGCTGTGATCACTATCATTGCTTTTAGATTCTGTCCCTTTAGGGGATTGGTTAGACCCCTTTTTGTGTTTCACAGCTTAGGGTATTTCTTAGCGCTGCAATATCTAACCATTCTTCTTGTTAGCCCTATAGATATAGACAGAGAGGACAGACGGAACATATAGATTAGAGAGAGATTTAGACAGACAGATATAGAGTAAATAGAAAGAGAGAACAGATTAGAAAGATACATAGACAGACAGACAGGTATAAAATAGACAGACAGATAGACAGAACAGACAGATAAGAGAGATATATAGGCAGGCAGAGAGGTATAGAATAAATACACAAAGAGAACAGACAGAACAGATTAGAGAGATATATAGGGAGACATGTATAGAAGAGACAGACAGAGCACCTAGTTTAGAGAGATTTATAGACAGACAAGTATTAATACATAAAGAGAAAACAGACAGATTAGAGAGATATATAAACAAACAGATATATAATAAATAGAACAGACAGAAATGGATGTCCGGATTTCAGGAATGGTGAGTACATTTTTTGGGGTTAGTGTTAGCGTTTTTTTTTGGGGGGGAGGGGTTTAGATTAGGGATTTTTTTTTAATGCGCAGCAAAAGAGCTGGTTGCCCTTTAAAGGGCAATGCCCATACAAATGCCCCTTTAGGGGCAATGGGTAGATTAGATTTTTAGGTCTTTTTTATTTTGGGTGGTTGGGGTTTTTAATGTTAGGGGTTCATTTGCAGTTTTTTTAGGTAAAATAGCTGATTTCTTCAAGGCAATGCCCTACAAAAAGCCCCTTTAAGGGCTATTGGTAGTGTAGTCTTAGATTGGGGGTGTTTTTATTTTGGGGTGGCTTTTTTGTTTTTATAGGGGTATTAGATTAGGTTTAAATTTTTTATTTTGGATAATTTCATTTATTTTTTGTATATATCTCAGATTTTTTTTATTTTTTGTAATCTTAGATTTTTTATTTAAATTTTAAGTTAGGATTTTTAGTTTTGGTATTTTAATTAATTTATTAGTAAAATATTTATTTTTTATTTTATGTAATTGGGGTTAATTTAGGGGATGTTAGGTTAAGGGGCTAAGTGATTAGATTAATACTTTGCGTTGTGGGAGGATGGCGGATTAGGGGTTAATAGGATAATTAGGTACTTTGCTTTTTCGGTGGATGTCGGTTTAGGGGTTAATAGTGTTGATAGGTACTTTGTGTTGTGGGGGGTTGGTGGATTAGGGGTTAAAAGGATAATTAGGTAGTTTGTGTTGTGGGTGGATGGCGGTTTATGGGTTGATAGTGTTTATAGGTACTTTGCGTTTTGGGGGGTTGGTGGATTAGGGGTTAATAGTTTAATTAAGTAGATTGCATTGTGAGGGCATGGCAGTTTAGCGGTTAATACATTTTATTATTAGCTGCGATGTGGGGGGATGGCATTTTAGAGGTTAATACATTTTATTATTAGTTGCGATGTGGGGAAATGGTGTTTTAGAGGTTAATGCATTTTATTATTAGTTGCGATGCGGGGGCCGGGGTGGCGGATATAGGGGCTTTGACATGCTGAATTTATTTTTGGGAGGCGGGTTAGACTTTTATGGGTGTTTTAATTTTTTTTTTTTTTACTTAAGTGCCGGCAGATTATATACCGTTGTAAGTCACTGGCGACTCCAGAAATGTCTATTTCCTCACATTTCTGTACCTCACCAGTTTATCCGATTTACCGGCACGTATATGTGATTCACCCGATGTGCGAGGTGAACTTACGGGCAGGGTGGGTTTCATCACTTTCGCTGAAACCTACGCCGTATATGTAATCTCGCCCCTGAAGATCAGGGTGCATGCGGCTTGATGTGCTATGCTGCGGTCCATTACATATGAATACGCAGCTCATATCAGCCAATTGGCTGGCGGAAGTCATGTGATTAATTTGCCACTCAAAGGGAATGCGTGTGCACCAGTCCTTGTTCCCACTTACAAACTATTCATATCACCAATGCCTCCGGACTCAATGCACTTCCCAAGTGATCAGTGGCTGGCCTAGAAGGAGGAATCCACTGTCCAAGACATTCAGAGGATGAGCCGGGACATGGGACATTTCTCCAGGAATACCGGGTTGGGTGGAACCCTACAGGAGATTCCAAACCTCTATTGTAGACTACCAATATCAACAACAGACTATTTAGTCATTTTTTATATTAAGCCCCTTTTTTTAAATGTTCAAAATCACTACAAATTGTTTAACCTGTGTACTCTCCTTGTAAGCAGGCTTTTACAGAGAAGAGTCAGAATACATTTCCATAATCTTAAAGACATAAGGACTCAGGAGACTCCACATTAGCTATACCCTGAACAGGCTCATACTCAGGGGCATCATTCTTTCTCTTACTCAACTCTTTTTTAATGTTCATAGCCTCCCCCGCCTTTGAAGTTAAACAGGGGATCTTTTCTTCAACAAAGTTAACAGGATCTAAAGCAAAAACTGAAGCAGAAGAGGAAGCCACAGCATGATCATCTGCTTTAGCAATTTACACTTTTTAAGGGTCCACAGCAACAGAGATATCAACAGCAGGTAAAACAAAACATTAAGTCACTGCTCCTCTCAGTTTTTGAGATATCTCTGTTCGTCACAGCCCGGCAGAGCTACTTCCTGGTAATACTTTTTGACATTGTTGACATTGTTGAGCCAAATGATCAGTGGAACTGCAGATATTGCACATCAACAAAGGGATGGTATATATGCACAATCAGAGCAGTTCTTTTGGGCTTAGCTACACTTCTGATAAAATTAATCCCTTTTCAAGTCCAAATGATCAACAAGCTCCATGGCCCTCCTGTAGCACTGGGTGGCCAAACATTATATGCTCCCTGCTGCACAAAGTTCTGTACACATAATAAACAAGGTTTGTTTTTTTCAGAACCTTTTCAATGACAATCGTCTGGACATGAATTAAGTCACATGTCTTCCTTTAGTCACTATAAAACAGCCAAACTGTCCTAGGAAAATAAGGAACCACACAAACTGCTATAACACCAGGGAATGCTGAAATCTACAATATTTCTCTCACATATTATTTGAGACATTTTTTCAGTTTTCAGAATAATATTTGATATACTTTTTCTCACTTATTCATTTTATGGGCACACGCTTCTGAATTTCGAAATAGGTTTGTTTTTACATTTTGCATTATTTATATATATATATAGATGTTAAGGTTTTGTGTTTTTAATTTTTAATAACAGACAGATCAGTCTGAATATGGCACACCTAAAATATCTAAATGAATGACAGAAAGGTACACTTAGGAAATGTCTAATTAGAAAGTTTGGAGGAAAGCGCACCAAGTAGCAGCAAAAATCACATAAAAATTAAATATATAAAAGCAAATGCAAGAACCATGATGGGTAAAATGGAAGAGCTGGGACTATTAGTTGCAGAAAAGGACTATGGTATTTTCAGTCTAACTGAAACCTGGTGGGATGATTCACATGACTGGGCAGATAACTTAGTGGGTTATACTTATTTAGGAGTGGCAGGAGTAATAAAAGGGGTGGAGAAATTTACATGTATATTAAACCTTGCCTTAAACCTACAATAAGGGAAAATATTTATGATGAGAAAGGTGATAATGTAGAGACCCTGTGAGTTAAAATAAAGAGTGAGGGAAAATACCCTAATAAAATATTACTAGGAACATGATACAAGCCCCCCAGCATTAGTGACATGGAGGAAAATCAACTACTAACACAAATAGGAAAGGCTGCTAATCAGTGACGTGCAGTGAGGTCAGAGGCTGGTGAGGCACTGGCTGTGATATGCCAGAGAAACACATATATGAACCCGATAAAGGTAACTTAAATTTACGATTAAATAGTCCAATTTAATGCTATTACTAAATTCTCTTGGTATCCTTTGTAGAAGGATATGCAGCAATGCACTACTGGGTGCTAACTTAACACATTAAATGAGCCAATCACTAGATGCTACCAGTAGCACATTTCTGCTCCTTAGCCTACCTAGGTATGCTTTTCAAATGATACCAAAAAAAGAAAGCAAAATAGATAACAGAAGTAAAAAAGTTGTTAAAAACATTTTTTTTTAACTTTCCTATACCTTTAAGTAACACATTATTCTCTATTAGGTGTTATCCTTCCTTACAAAGCAACTGCAATTGTATTTCTTAAAGGGACATTAAACCATACATTTTTCTTTCATGATTTAGGTAGAACATACAATTGTTTCAAACTACTTTCTAGTTTACTTCTTTTATGTAATCACCTTCATTCTCTAGGTATCATTTGTTAAAGGAGCACATGGGTGAGCCAATGACTATCGGTATATATATGCAGCCACCAATTAGCAGCTAGAACCTAGTTTCTTTGCTGCTCCTGAGCTTTCCTAGATAAACATGTTAGCAAAGGATAACAAGAGAAGGAAGCAAATTAAATAATAGAAGTATATTGTAAATTTTCTAATTGTATACCTGATCTGAATCATGAAAGAAAAATACACACTGACACCTCTAGGACTGAGGATACACACATGCAATGACACCTCTAGGACTGAGGATAGACACATACACTGACACCTCTAGGACTGAGGATACACACATACACTGACACCTCTAGGACTGAGGATACACACATACACTGACACCTCTAGGACTGAGGATACACACATACACTGACACCTCTAGGACTGAGGATACACACATACACTGACACCTCTAGGACTTAGGATACACACATACACTGACACCTCTAGGACTGAGGATACACACCTACACTGACACCTCTAGGACTGAGGATACACACCAAAAACTGACACCTCTAGGACTGAGGATACACACCAAAAACTGACACCTCTAGGACTGAGGATACACACCTACACTGACACCTCTAGGACTGAGGATACACACATACACTGACACCTCTAGGACTGAGGATACACATCAAAAACTGACGCCTCTAGGACTGAGGATACACACCTACACTGACACCTCTAGGACTGAGGATACACACCTACACTGACACCTCTAGGACTGAGGATACACACATACACTGACACCTGTAGGACTGAGGATACACACATACACTGACACCTCTAGGACTGAGGATACACACATACACTAACACCTCTAGGACTGAGGATAAACACATATGCTGAAACCTCTAGGACTAAGGATACACACATACACTGACACCTCTAGGACTGAGGATACACACATATGCTGACACCTCTAGGACTAAGGATACACACATACACTTACACCTCTAGGACTGAGGATACACACATACACTGACACCTCTAGGACTGAGGATACACACATACACTGACACCTCTAGAACTGAGGATACACACATACACTGACACCTCTAGGACTGAGGATAAACACATACACTGACACCTCTAGGACTGAAGATAAACACATACACTGACACCTCTAGGACTGAGGATACACACCTACACTGACACCTCTAGGACTGAGGATAAACACCTACACTGACACCTCTAGGACTGAGAATACACACCTACACTGACACCTCTAGGACTGAGAATACACACCTACACTGACACCTCTAGGACTGAGAATACACACCTACACTGACACCTCTAGGACTGAGGATACACACAAACACTGACACCTCTAGGACTGGGGATAAACACATACACTGACACCTCTAGGACTGAGGATACACACATACACTGACACCTCTAGGACTGAGGATACACACATACACTGACACCTCTAGGACTGAGGATACACACCTACACTGACACCTCTAGGACTGAGGATAAACACATACACTGACACCTCTAGGACTGAGGATACACACCTACACTGACACCTCTAGGACTGTGGATACACATATATACACTGACACCTCTAGGACTGAGGATACACACATACACTGACACCTCTAGGACTGAGGATACACACCTACACTGACACCTTTTAGACTGAGGATACACACCTACACTGACACCTCTAGGACTGAGGATACACACATATGCTGACACCTCTTGGACTGAGGATACACACATACTAAACTAAGCCAGTACAAAAAAGTTTAATGTGTACAAAAGTGCAGCAATCCTGCCTGCAGAAGCTACATAGAACCTCTTGTATGCTATATACACAGTATTTGTTTGTGGATGTGAGGTAGATGGCAGGGATGAGTTTCTTTGCAACTTATGATACACAAAATGGAGCTGCCCATACTTATGTCTAAGGATGCCCAATTATTTAGAATAAAGCATTTATTAAACATGCATATGTGGGGGAAAACAATACTCACATCTTATGCATTTAAAAAACAAAATAACAGGGACCCTTCAGTAAAATCTCCTACTCTGCAGTGACACATGCTGAGGCTCCTGAGAAATCTCAGCAGCATTCTAGTGGGGATCGTTTCAAGGAGGGACTAACAACCCAGGGGCTCTGTCAGGAAGTGAGTGAGAAACGACAGGCAGCAGCAGTTTGAAAACAGTGAAACACACCAAGTAGGAAGGAAGTAATTAGTGCAGGGTCAGAGTTCTGCTGCCTGTCGTTTCTCACTGACTCCCTGACAGACACCACAACCACATAACATAGAAGCCAAAGAACATTTGGGTAATAGTGATCATAACATGGTCACATTTGAAATCACTTTCCATAAGCAGTTTTATAAGGGTTCAACTGAGACTTTCAATTTTAAGAAAGTAAAATTTAATGATTTAAGCTTTAAGGAAATCATTAAATAACAAAAAATGGGCAAAGCATTCTCTTATAAAAATGCAGAGGATAAATGGATAACATATCAACACATACCACATGGTTATAAAAGTAAAATAAATAAATCCAAGCCAATGTGGCTAAATAAAAATGTGTTAAGAGAAATTAGGAAAAAAAAAAACGTAGACTATTTAAATGATTCAAAAAAAATAGTACAGACTCAATATTCCAAATATATAAGGAATGTAACAAAGCATGCAAAAAACTATCAAATTAGTCAAAATTGAAAATGAAAGTTTTTTTAAGTCCATTAATGGCAAAAAATCTAAGAAGGAAAAAATTGGTACATTAAAATGTGTGAAGGGTAGCATGATTAACAGTGACAGGGAGAAGGTACTAAATCAGTTCTTTTCTTCAGTGTAGATAAAAGAGGAACCAATGGGAGATAATTTGAAACAAACTAGGCCATACAAGCACATACCATTAACTGGGTTATCTCTAAGTATATCAGGAACAAAACTGGATTATAATAAGGTAAGTAAAACTCCAGGCCCAGATGAAATACACCCAAAGGCTTTACAGGAAATTAGCACTGTTAAAGCCAAACCTCTACTCTTAATTTGTCAAGACTTATTATTCTCAGGCATAGTACCACATGACTGGCATAAGCATGATGTGGTGCCAAAGGGAAGCAGGGCTGATCCAGGAAGCTGTATACCAATTAGTCTGACATCAAAGTGGGAAAGATAATCTTGAAAACAAGACTATGAGTTCCAATCAGCATGGTTTTATGAGAAATAGATAATGTCAAACAAATCTAAGTAAAAATATAGATAAAGGGGAATCAGATGATTATTATTATCGGTTATTTGTAGAGCGCCAACAGATTCTGCAGCTCTATAAACAAATGCGGAGTACAACAAAACAATTATAGGGATCAAATTGGTAGAGGTCCCTGCCAAGAGTTGCACTGTTGTAGTCAGCTCTTAAGAAGGTGATCAACAAACAGCTGGACTCTTAGGCTTACATGCTAAGGGGGTTCAGGGGATAGCAATGGAGGAGAGGAACTGGTATAAAGAAAGGTTAGCATAGGTTGTATGCATCCCTGAACAGTAGAGTCGTTAGGGAGCACTTGAAGCTTTTAAAACTAGAAGAGAGTCTTGTGGAGCGAGGCAGAGAGTTCCACAAGATGGGAGCCAGTATGGAGAAGTCCTGTAAATGGCAGTGTGATGAGGTGACAAGAGAGGAGGAGAGTAGGAGGTCATGAGCACAGCTAAGGGGACGGGAGGGAGAGTATCTGGAGACAAGGTCTGAGATATAGGGGGGAGCAGTGCAGTTGAGGGATTTGTATGTCAAAATGAGAATTTTGTGTTTGATCCTAGAGGCAAGAGGAAGCCGGTGAAGGGATTGGCAGAGAGGTGCAGCAGATGAAGAGCGATGTGTAAGGAAGATGAGTCTGGCAGAGGCATTCATTATGGATTGTAAAGGAGCTAGGCGGCAGGTGGGGAGACCAGAGAGGACAGAGTTGCAGTAATCGAGGCGGGACAGAATGAGAGAGTGGATTCAAATCTTAGTTGTGTCTTGTGTAAGGAAGTGTCTAATTTTAGAGATATTTTTAAGGTGGAAGCAGCAGGCTTTAGCCAATGACTGAATGTGAGGAGTGAAAGAAAGATCTGAGTCAAATGTGACCCCGCGACATCGGGCATGCGGGGTAGGGGTAATGATGGAGTTGTCGACAGTTATAGAGAGATTGGGGTGGAGAGGAGCTCAGTTTTGGAGAGATTTAGCTTGAGGTAGTGAGAGGACATCCAGTTGGAGATGTGAGAAAGACAGTTAGTGACAAAGGTTAGCAAGGAAGGAGAAAGGTCTGGTGCAGAGAAGTAGATTTGGGTGTCATCGGCATACAAATGATATTGTAAACCGTGGGACTTTATTAGGGAACCTAGTGATGACGTGTAGATTGAGAAGAGAAGGGGACCGAGGACAGAGCCTTGCGGTACTCCGACAGAAAGTGGTGACGGGGCAGAGGAGGCCCCAGAGAAGGCTACACTAAAGGTACAGTTTGACAGGTAGGAAGGAAGCCACAAGAGGGCTGTGTCACATATGTCGAAGGATTGGAGGGTTTGGAGCAAAAGAGGGTGGTCAACAGTGTCAAAGGCTGTGGACAGATCAAGGAGGATATTCAATGAGAAGTGGCCTTTTGATTTTGCTGTAAGTAGGTCGTTGGTAACCTTAGCAATAGCTGTCTCTGTGGAGTGATGGGGACGAAATCCAGATTGCAATGGGTCAAAGAGGGAGTTTATTGTAAGGAAATGGGATAGGCGTGCATAAGCTAGTTTTTCGAGATATGATATGATGTGATATACTTGGATTTTGCAAAGGTATTTGATTCAGTGCCATATAAGAGATTACTCTATAAAATTAAGGGATTGGGAATAGGTGAAAATATTAGCTCATGGATAAATAACTGTATAGAATACAGGGAACAATGAGTAGTAGTAAACAAATCATACTCAGATTAGACAAAGGTAATCAGTGAATTTCCTCAGGGATCAGTACTGGGTTTTTTATAATATTTGTATTACTGACTTGGAGCAAGGATTAAATAGTGACATCTATTTTTACAGATGAAACAAAGTTGTGTGAGGTCATTAGGTCAGTGCAGGAGGAAATTGCTTTATAAGGGGATATGCAAAACATTTAAGAATGGGCAGGTAAATGGAAAATTATATTTAATACTGGAAAATGCAAGGTTCTACAATTTGGAAGTAAAAATAAGCAGGCAACCTATTGTTTAAATCCAACTAGATTTAGCAAAACAGAGGAGGAAAGGGATTTGGGAATTCTTATAGATAACAAACTAAAGATGGGTTCACAATGCAGGGCAGTGGGTTCTGAGGCTAGTAAGATACTGGCATATATTAAGAGAGGCATTGATACAAGGAAGGAAAGTATAATTCTGTCACTATACTAATCCCTGGTGAGCCCTTACCTTGAGCATGGAGTGCAGTTCTAGGGACCAATTGCAAAAAATACACTGCCGACTTAGAAAAAGTTCAGAGAAGGGCCACAAAACTAATAAATAGAATGGATAATTTAAGCTACAAGAAGAGGTTAGCCAAATTGGATCTGACTTCTCGAGAAAAAAGGTGGTTAAGAAGTGACATGATTAGTTTATATCAATATATTCAAGGTCCATATACACAGATGGCAGAAGCTCTGTTTATTCCAAGAAAATTGTTTGTAACGAGAGGTCACAATTTAAGGCTGGAAGAAAGGAGTTTTAATCTCTATCAATGTACATGATTTTTCACTGTAATCAAATTGTTTAACTCATTATCTAAGGATGTAGTAAATGCCAGTACCTTTGGTAGACTTAAAAATGGTTTAGATACATTTCTGGCTAGAAACAGAATTCAGGGATATGATTGCTAGTGTTAAATAGTTCACCTTTTTATAATGGGATTAATTTAAGATCAATTGGAGGTTTTTTTGTGTATTAAGATTTGTATAAATTGAACTGAATGGGCTTCTGTCTTTTTTCAATCTCCTCTAATAGGTTACTATGTTAATATTTTAACTTCTGTTTGTCTGCATTAAATATATATTTTGATGTTTCTTCACTATTTATTATTAAGGCCTTTTGGCATTTTTTTTTTTAGTACAGCATTATTATTGAATTTCTTCCTGGATCAATATCTAGTCTTCATCAGGTGAAGATACCCCTTGGTGGGGCATCTAGTTTTTATTCTCATGTTCCTGCCTCCTAATATCTATTCTCCAATGATTTGTTAACTAGTCAGCAAAATGAACGAATGAAGAGGGTGTCGATTCTTGACACCAGTCCACTGTAATCTGTATATTGTTTCATATGCCAAATATGAGCCTTTTGTTGTTTTCTATGGAACTTATGATAGCAAAGGTTCCAAATGTAAAAAGCTAATCAGCAGATGACCATTGAAAAAAGGGTAAATAAAATGGACACAAGGACATATTTGCATGAAAAAGCTTTAATCATCTATCTCAAATAACATGCTTATTCTTGCACTGGATCACTAATATTTGCGGTTCTTTGGGGGGGTGGGGGAGAAAGATTTATTATGTTGTTTGTGCATGAACTTGGAGCTTATATATAAACAGACCGTTGATGGCTTCAAAAAGGGGTTGCTTAGTGTTTCGTGATATGTAACATTTTTTATAATGTATTGTTAAATATTACTACTGGTTAATATTCTGTTGTGCTATTGGGACTAATGAAAAAACTGTGATATATCTCACTATTATATAGAAGCTGCATTCTAAATTTTAGAGTCTGCTTTGCAAAAACTTTGACATTATCTTGAATATTTATAAACACATACAGCACATATACCAATATCTTCTGCTTACATATTCACACACATATTTGAGCAGAAGCGGTTGATTAAAAGTGTGAAGACCGGTACAGGGATAAAAAAAAGGTACATATTACACAGACAAAAAATATATTACACATACTAAGAGATCTCTCTTAAGGAAGAAAGATTCAAGCTCACACGAGGAAGAAGATATAGAACAGCATGAAACCATGATGAGATTGTAGTTTTAATCATTTGTGCCACTAAACACTGTTAAAGGGATACTAAACCCAAACTCTTTCTTTCATGATTCAGATAGAGCATTCAATTTTAAGCAACTTTCTAATGTACTCCTACTATCAAATTTTCTTTGTTCTCTTGCTATCTTTATTTAAAAAGCAGGAATTTAAAGCTTAGGAGCCAGCCCATTTTAGGTTCAGCACCCTGGATAGTGCTTGCTTATTGGTGGCTACATTTAGCAAACCAATAAGCAAGTATAACCCAGTTTCTAAACCAAAAATGGGCCGGCTTTTAAGCTTTACATTCCTGGTTTTAAATAAAGACAGGAAGAACAAAGAAAAAATGATAATTGGAGTAAATTAGAAAGCTGCTTAAAATTGCATGCTCTATCTGAATCATTAAAGAAAAAAACTGGGTTTAGTGTCCCTTTAAGAATAATTCCTAAACATGAATATTTGATGATGAATGTTGTGCTATATTGAAGGGAAAAAAAGAACTAGAATGTACAAAAAATATTTCTAAGAATGTAAAGCTGCTGTCAAGAAGATAGATCTCCTTGATACAACTAAAAAAATAGGTGATGTTATTCTTGTTGACAACGAGTAGAAAACTTATTCCCCAAAGTGCTGATTGTGGACTTTCTGCTCGGATGTATTGATATGGAACACACCATCCATATCTTAACAAGTTTAAAAAAAAATACTATTGTATTTATACAGTGTGTGTATATATATATATATATATGTATATATATATATATATATATATATATATATATATCACGCTCATACAGCGGGTTTGGGACCGGAGCCCCGCTGTAAAGTGAAAACCGCCTTAAAGTGAAACATGGCAGTTTGGGGTGCAATAGTGCTATGTTTAGTTTAACTCTTGCACAGCACAGTATTCAATTAGTATTCAATTAATAATGTGCCTGTAAAAAAGTGACAATTACTGTAGTCAAGTTTGCCAGACTATAACACTGAGACACAGATAAGCACTGTAATGCTGTAAACAAAGTGAACTGCATATAACAAAATGGTGCCAGTCACTTTTCTCGCAATCTCACAAAGATTACAGCACTGTTTCAAAATCCTTGGAGGTTGAATTTCAGCTCCACAAAGCGCTGTATTAGCGAAGCGCTGTAAAGTGAGGTATACCTGTATATATATATATATATATATATATATATATATATATATATATATATATATATATGTATATGTATATATATATATATATATATATATATATATATACAGTATATAATTATATATATATATACTGTATATAGCAACAGCACTAAACAATTATATAATATTTTTGTGCTTGTTTAACAGTCTCTTCTCTATTTTTTAATGTGAATGTATGTAATAATAATACAAAATAAAAAAGGACCATGTCAGTTGGTCACACAAAGATAATGAATTTATGCGGCAATGATAAACACTTCTATCTATGTTATGTAGGTTCCAGTTTAATTCATATATGTTGAGGGTTGGTTTTTTTTTTACCAGACCATCTTCTAGTCTATTTAACCCTACCCTTTTCCCCACAATGTAACCAACCCTGTACAGCCTGAACCCCACAACAATTAACACTATACTCCCATCATAAACAAATCCGTATTGCTAAAACTACCTGCAACCATTGCTATTAACCTTATCTATAATGCTGCCCTCCAAAAATTATTAAATCATAACCACTGGATACCCCAAGGCATTAATAATTGCCACAGTATCCTCCACTGCATTAACCCTTACTACCAGTCACAACAAGGAACAGCATTTTACTTTGAGAATACAGATATAGGAAAGGATTTGCCCTATATCCAAATTCAGCATAAAAAAAAACATTATTATGACTGTTAGCATTGTCTTTTGGCATAATGAAGCCTCTTGTGTTCTAATAAAAGTCCTTTATATAGTAAAATTGAAGCATTATCTGTTATTAATTCTTGCTACATGTTGTGTATTTGAGAATTTAAAAAGAGATATGTATATATGTGTATAAGGGCTCATTAACTACCTGGTTAAGGAATTTTTTAATGATTAATTTTTCTGCATGCCTTATAAAGCATATACCTGAAAATATTGTACTCAAAAAGCTGCTGAAGAGGTAACTGAGCTGTTTTAGGGACTGATATCTCTGTCTAACTAAACCCAATGGAATCTTTAGCCATAATCACATTCTACTAAGGTCTTATAGGCATGGGAAACATTGTTTTAAGAATATCAATTATTGTGATTTCAAAAAAGTTGATAGCCGCAATACATATTAAATAAATTATGTAAACAACTTTGCTATATGCTATATTGGTTTATTTATCAATCTTTATAGATCATTGTTTCACAATGTTTTATTTTATCTAAGTGTTGCTTCATACCTATTGTTCTTCATTTTTCATTTTTTCATTTCCCTATGTTACTGTATAATTTCAAAGTTTTATATTATTATTTTTTTATGTGTAATATCTGAAGCAGAATAATTCTGGAAATTATTTTCTAAGCTGCAGAGTTTAAAGGACAAATGATTATCATTTGATGCATTGACACTAACAGTGGATGTTATCACAGGGAGCAAATTTTTAAATGCCATAGTTTGGCTAAAAATACTGCTTCGATAACAGCCTTTAGTAAATAGTATTTATGCTGTCTGCATAGGTTTCTGACAACACTTTTTGCCAGCAATCGCAACCACCCACTGTGACAATCATAGCCACTGTTCAGACTAACAACAAACTGTATTGTTTATTACTTTAATTTTCCAAACAAATTATAGCACGATAAATTATAGAACAGACAAATATTTTTGCAAGACTAAAGGGAGGTTGCTGTAACATCTTTATTATAGAAGGTAGTTTTTATTTTCAAAAAATATCTGAAATGAAATTGCACACCCTTTTCATGTAAGGGAATGTGTTTTCACTCTGTTAGTGACAAAATACTACATAACAATATATTTATACAAAGATATATGTGCAATGCTTTAGCAAGATTTAAATGATTAGACTTTTTTTAAGGATATCTGTAAGCGTTATTAAATACTATATATATATATATATATATATATATATATCCATATATATATATATATATATGTATATCTCCACATATATATATATATATATATATATATATATATATATATATATTGAAATAGATATCATATATGAAGCTATGTATATCAGTTATTACTGTAACATTACAATTCTCTCTATCAAATGGTCTGAGTTTGTAACACAAACCCCCTTTCTTGTCGTCAAGGACGCTTCGCAAACCTTTGTCCCAATTCATAAAAGGATTTGTTTTCAAAGTAATCTTAGAATGACACTGTCAAGTTTGAACACCCATATATGGATTTCCTGCCCAAGATGTGTAATCAAGTTACTGACCCCTGTGAACGGTAGTGGCTCGGTCTAGAGCTAATCTTTTGAAGTTCAAGTGTATGCAAAGAAAGACAGGTTTTCAGGAGAGTTAACCACTTTGCATGCAAGAGTTAATTACTCCACACTGAGTTCAAATACACAAAGTTCAGATGTCAAGTCTCCATAAAATAGCAGACAAATCTACTTTGAAACCTATGTCTTTTTGAAAGCATAAGAATCTGGAAGATTTCAAATTTAAACAAATTATCTATATATTTTTTAATTATTTAATATGTGCCTCAGACTGTCTAAATAAATTGTATAAATGTGTATTTATGGATCTGAGAGAAAATGCCTAGCAGTGGCATGTTAGATAAGTATTTGCTGAATTTAATAAGTAGCTATATAGTCAATTTAAAAATGTTATACCAAATTGTTTCAAAATAACATTTTCTTTGTTTTTTCCAGGAGTCTAATAAACATGACAGGGGAGAACCTGATATGAAGATGAGGTTTCTAAATAAGATAGTATAAGTTAACATATAAATGCATCATAGAATTTGAGCCCATGTCTTAAACACTGATGAGACATTTATTAATAATTAACTATAAATGCTCATCTATATATGATATAAAATGGTGACTAGGAAATGAAATATATACCAGTATATCAAATGAACTGATATACAAAATAAGTCAGATAAACGCATATATTTTATTGATTATTACTACTAGACCACTCATAAAAATGTAACTTTAAAGGCATTGTCTAAAATATTTGTATATAAGTAGTATATCATGTTAACTATGAAAATACTCAGGGTAAATAGTATTAAATAATCCCATACATATTAAACATATAATTTATTGATGCTGGAAATTATAGGTGTGTTTAATGAACAGGTTGAAGAATATCTGTATTTTCTGTGGCACTTTGATGGTGAAACCGTTTTTCCTTGCCTGCTGTCACCTAGTGGACTAAAACTGGTATGACAGCCAAACAAATTGACTGTTAAAAACATACATTCCGTGCAGGAACATGGCCTCAAATCTGTAAGGCTCCGTGTCAGCTCTTTCTCTTAGCTAAAATAATCAGTTTAGAATCTCATTAACTTTGTGCCGGACATTGTGCTGACAGTCTAGGCTCTCTTGCCTTTGGACCTGTGCTCCTGGAGGGACAACTGAGGACAAGATTTGCTACTGAATCACTCCATCTAACACGGGAGGGCAGCGCCATCTTCCCGCACCTACACTCACGGTTGGGCCTGCCATACCTACCCGGAATATCCCACCCTGTAGCCAGACCCTCTACAAGCCATCAGGTGCAGCAGAGGCACGAAACCTCCCTCAAATAGCACTAAGACACTGACGCGCTCCCTAGGCTGCTGGGTCCTGCCCGCGGGGGAACGCTGAGACCGAAGCCTCCCGCTAATACAGGACATCTCTCACCTGCCGGTCTTTGCCTGAGGCCCCTAACTAAGGTACCCCGTGCTCCTTCTGGGACTGGAGCTGTTGTTGGCCCTTTGTGTGTGTGCCCTGAGGCGGGGAGGAGGGCGGATAGCTGCCGTGTCTGCGGGTCCGGTGTGTACTCAGCCACCATCATCTACACACGCCACGTGGCCTCAGATATAGTAATACACCGTGCAGCGCACAAGGGGCTCTAACAACCACACAAGTGCAGGCTATATGCGTAGAGGAGGTGAACAGACAGGCAAATTATCACACTTGCATATGCCTAAAGATCAGTCTAGCTTCTTCCCTCAAGCCACATAGGGAAATTAAAAGACACTAGCATTTATACCTACACTCCAGCTGAGGGCGAACAAACTTGTCCTAGCTTTTCTTCCACATGGCCCCAGTCACCGCAGTGCTCCAGAGCAGCTACACAGGGACCTAGCACTGGTATTTTGAAATAACAGGGAAAGAAAAGAGGGGAGAAAGGGAGAGAAGGAAGAAAGAAGAAAAATAAAAAGGACAAGCTCTTATTATAATTAAAAGGGGAGTGGGTAAGACAACAGTACAACTAGCCTGCTCCTTGGGAATTGATCCAGATACATTCCCCAGGCCTCCCAGGGAATCCTCACAGACATTTATGTTTTATACCCACTTTCCATCTGGTTGCCCCAGACCAAGGTTCAATCCTGCTGCGGATGTCAAAGTTTTGCCTCTTATACAGCCTTAAGGCTCCACTAGGATCTACACAAGAAATTTGCACTTTATAACCATTCTTCAATTAATTGTTACTGCTGGTGTGATACTGTAAATTGAACTTTTTTCTGTCTTCACTATTTAGTGCAATTTCCCGATCCCTGCTACCATACGTTCCTACCCAAACCCACCCACCCCTCCACTAAACCTGGAAGAGCTTGTTCCAGATGACCCTCCTCCCCCTGCCAAAGGGCTTAAACCTAAGATGGCCTCCAAGAAGGGACAGAAATCTGATAAACCAAACAAGCCAACCTCCCAAACCCCCTCGGTTTCCTCCTTTTTTCAAGCCTCAGACACAAATCCTACGTTACCTGATACCTCACCGGATCAGCTATCCCCACCAAGCTCCAATACAAATACAAACGGCCCACAGGACCCTCTACATACCATCCAGGAAAGGCTAGCTGCGCTTCCCTCCAAATCTGACCTAGACTCCCTCAAATCTTTCATTAAGGAGGAGATGAGCGACCTTAAAAGAGACCTAAACGAAATGGGTGCTCGCATGGACTACCTCGAGGAAGGTCAGGAAACCTTGAACAACTTAGTTAGTATGAACACGCAACAACTCTCTATTCAGGACTCTAAAGTTCAATCTCTTAAAGATAAAATAGAAGACTTGGATAACCGCGGGCGCAGGAACAACCTGAGGTTCCGCGGTATCCCAGAAGATGTGACTCCTGACCTCCTCAAAAGATACATTATCGACCTAGCCCAACACCTTTCTCCTGGATCATCACCACTACTATCTGAAGACTTGGACAGGGCGCACAGAGCACTACGCTCTCTCCCGAAACCTCCACTTCCCCCACGAGATGTTATTGTCCGTTTTTTGAGATTCTCATCCAAAGAGGATTTATGGCAAGCTGCAAGGTCCCAACAGTCCATATCCTATAGGGGTCACTCCCTCCAGATTTATCAAGACCTTAGCCCCTACACGATACAGAGACGCAAGGAGGTCAAATTTATCACCAGCGTTCTACAAGAACACCGGATTAAATACAGATGGGGCTTCCCCTTTAGCCTGATTATTAGCCACAATGGCTCTCAAATTATATACAAGGATAATAACGACCTTGACCATCTTTCTAGCTCCCTCAACATTCATTTTAACAACCTCGCAGAACTGCCTGCCTTGAACCCTCCTTCAGTTGATGAACCAGGGACATCACGTCCACTGGGGCAGAGACCGCAATGGCAAAGGGTCCAACCAAAAAGAAGGAAAATGGATAACTTGCCACCCAAAAGTGGCTTTCCTCCCTCTAGATGAACTAACTTCAAGCCCAACTCTCGATCCTGCTTCATATTTTCCTTTTGATCTCTTCTCACCCAGTATTCTCTAAATACCCTTCCCCTTTGTTGGTTCCCAAACCTTTCCACACAGGATGCCTTGCAAGCGCACAAACTTCTGCTCGGGCTCTGGAGGCCCGCCTTGCTGTTTTAGAAGACCATTCATCAGTCCTGTCTTCCGACTGGTAAAGTATGATGATGTTTCATGACTTTGGTTTTATGCTTGACCTACAATTTCTCATTATACTGAACATTTATATAGTAGACTGTACATCCCAGCCCATCCAAGGGTGGCCATTACACTATCCATGGTATGCGGATAACTGGGCACCAGTTGCCCCTGGACTTCAAAGTTTACCCAATGTTTTATGGTCCCTTACGGCTTATGTTTATTCTTGTTTGACCCACGATAATAGGGGGTTGTTTACTAATCCTTAGATTAACCCAGTTTACTCTTTCAGTGGCCAACCCATGTTTATGTTTTTGTCCCAGATCAAGGGGGTCATTTGCAACGCGTCTGTGTGGATTTCCACAGGATAGCGTCCTAGACCGTGCACTGCCCCACTTTGCTCTGGCACATTCACCACTAAAGTTATATATATATTTAATATGTAAAGAAATGACTGTGAGTGTATTTTCTTGTTCAGTATAATATTTATATATTGCCTTGTACAACAATGTTTAACTTCCTTTTGATAAGGTGGAAGGTTTACTATCTCTGTTCAGCGGGTGGCTGGGATAATTTTTTGTCTTCTAATGATGCCTAGCTCCCTTAGGTCTAACATCCTTGGGGTGAGTCATAAGGCCGCCCTTGGACCTACCTAACTATCTGCCCTTAACTTCAAAATGACCTCCCTTTATATATATATCTAAGGTCCACTTTCTACATGAACATAGTCTCACAAGGGACATCTAGATGCCCATTTAATCACCCCTGGCTAGCCACGGTGAGTTAAAGCTATCTTCTACCGTACCTATTTCGCCTAGTGGTGGCCGAGATATTCTAAGCCCTACTCCCTAGCAATTTGTGCCCCTATAATTCGATACCAATTGCACATCTCAAACACCCGCTGTACGTCCTCCCCACCTGGGATATTATAACCTAATCTAGATTGGGAAGGTAAAATGCAGTTTAACATTTATATAGATAAGATACATTAAATTAGGGTTGTTGTTGTCACCCTGTTAATTCATTTCTGGTTAATAACACTTCTAATGTTTTTATCTTTGAGTAGATTCCTAATGCTGTTTGCTTATGTCATAACCTAAGAGTTTTTGAGAGCGACTTTCTTCCCCCTTGAGTAAAGTATACAAAGCTATGATGTATACATTATTTACTTATTTTGTTGTTTTGTTTCTACTTATTGTTTTACAGAATATATTGAATGTTTTCCTAGGTTTGCACATCTCCCTCTCCCTCTTTAATTTTTCCTGTCCAGTCCCGGGGCATGCTCTCGACTCTCCGACTGCACATAGTGACATATGACACACTCGACTCTATGACATCCCATCAACAAAAACATAAGATTAACTCATTGAACCAAGTAAAGTTCCTATCTCACAACACTAAAGGCTTAAATAGCCCCAAAAAGAGATCAATGGCCCTAAGAGATTATAAGAGGCAGAGAGGTGAGATTCTTTTTATACAGGAGACTCACTTCCGTAGAGGCTTTGAACCTAAGGCTAGCTTCCGGAAATTTGGATCTGCCTTTTTTTCTTCTCACTCATCTAAACGCAATAGAGTTGGAATCCTAATACACAGAAACTTACCTTTTACACTGACCTCCACTTTTAGAGATAAGGAAGGACGATATTTAATTTTAGTAGGATTTTTATTCCACAGACCCATTACGCTTGTGAATCTCTATGCCCCTAACACAAATGCTGCCCCATTCTTCCACCTACTCTGTCAAAAAGTCCTGGAAGTAGCCAGGGGTAGTTTGATTCTGGGTGGTGACTTTAACCTGGCTCTTCATCCCACCTTTGATTGTTCTACGGGCACCTCCTCCACACCTAATAAGACGTTAAGACAAGTCAAACAATCTCTCTCACATCTAGCGATACACGACTCATGGCGACATCAACACCCCGACGATAGGGAATTCACCTTTTACTCCAGTCCCCACCAGCTTTACACACGCATAGATTATTTCTTCATTGATGTCCCAACTCTATCCTCCATTACTTCTACTAACATTTCCCCCATAACGTGGTCTGACCATGCCATAATTAGCTGCCAGCTTTGCTGGAATCCCATTGACCCCTCCCAGTCTACATGGCGATTCGACGAGTCCCTCCTTAGAGATCCCCAAGTCATCATACAACTACAAAAGACTCTACTTGACTACTTTCAGAGAAACGACACACCTGAGACTTCTATACATAACACTTGGGAAGCACACAAGTGTGTTCTCCGAGGGGAACTTCTTGCGATTAGATCAGCCAAGCGTAAACAGCAACACATCCATACCAACTATCTCTTGGGCGACATAGCCAAACTCCAGACCCTTCATCAGACTTACCCCACAGATAAATCCCTCTCTGAGAGCCTTACGCACAAAAGAGACCAGCTTAGGTTAATCCTTGGCTCTGAAGCTAAAAACAAAGCCCTATTCCTCAAGAAAATGTATTATGAGGGAGCGAACAAACAGGGTAGGATGCTGGCTAGACAACTCAAGTCCAGAACGAACAAACACTATATAATGAGAGTTAGAGACCCCAAGGGAAACTTGAGCTCTACCACCACAGATATTCTACAAGCTTTTAGGGACTTCTATGATAGCCTATATAATATTAGACGGGGGCTAGCGGATCCCCACCCAGAAGATATAGCCGCTTACCTTAAAGATATCACTTTACCCAGCTTAACTCAGGAACAGAGGGACGAACTAGATTTACCTTTCTCAGATGAGGAACTGCTGTCGGTTGTGTCGTCCCTTCCCAATGGAAAAGCCCCAGGCCCAGACGGCTTTAGCATTTCATATTACAAACAGTTTAAAGAAATTCTTTCTCCTTACCTGCTCAGGTACTACAACTCCATTGACGAAGGAGAGAGATTTTCACTGTTATCATTACGAGCACACATTACTGTTATTCCCAAGCCTCACAAATCCCCAGATCTAATTGCTAAATACTGCCCGATCTCCCTGATCAATACTGACCTGAAAATATATTCAAAGATTATTGCAACCCACCTAACCGTGTTCTCCCTACTCTCATTCACAACGACCAGGTGGGTTTTGTTCCTGGTCGGGAGGCTAGGGATAATACTGTTCGTAACATTATGCTCCTATGGTACGCCTCCAACCACAACATTCCTACCGCCTTTGTCTCAACAGACGCCGAGAAGGCGTTCGACCGGGTTAATTGGTCCTATCTTAGGGCTTCTCTGGGGGCTTTCGGAATAGGCGAAACCACTATGAATCGCATATTTTCACTCTTTACAACTCGCCTAGCGCCCTAATCTCGGTTAACGGATCCCTCTCCCCCCCCCAATTGATATTAATAATGGAACAAGGCAAGGCTGTCCCCTATCCCCCCTATTGTTTGCCCTTTTTATTGAGACTTTTGCCTCCAGAATGAGAAGTATCCCAGAGGCCCGGGTGATCACGGTGGGGGGCGGCGACTACAAGCTGTCGGTCTTCGCCGACGACATCCTATTTTCCCTCACCCAACCTGAGTCCTCGATACCTCAATTAATATCTGAACAAGACATTCCAGTCTCTCACAGACTTTCTGGTGAACCACTCGAAATCGGAGATTCTCGCCCTCTGTCTGCCGGAGAGCTCTATAACATCTATTAAACAGACTTGCCCCCTAAAATGGTGCAAGGGTTCGCTCAAGTACCTGGGTATTTCTCTTCCCAATGCTTTGATAAACTGTTCCAAGAGAACTTCACTCCCATCAAGTCCACAATTATGCGCGACCTATCTTCATGGAGCTCAAAGAAGCTCTCATGGTGGGGACGGATCAACACGATAAAGCTGAACATCTTCCCCAGACTCCTGTATATATTGGGAGCGGTCCCGATACCCTTGCCCCCCAAATACCTTTCCCAGGTGCAAGGCCTATTCAATGCTTTCATTTGGAAAAGAAAACCACCAAGGATTAACAAAACTTCCATGTCTCTCGAGAGAGAACACGGGGGTTTGAGTGTCCCTGACTTGGATAGATACAGGACCTCATTACATATACAAAGGATCCTTGAATGGAGGGTGGCGGAGAAACAGAGGAGATGGGTCCAACTAGAGGAACATATTAATCTAAATCCCTCACTGGCTACAATGCTAGGGAGCCCCACTATCCGCGACACAACTAAGTCGCTCTCCTTCCCGATCACCAGAGAGACGGTGGGCGTGTGGGATCGAGCAACACAGCAAAACCCTTGCTTATCTTCTAACCTGAGCCCGTTGACATCCCTTACACACAACGCAGTTTTTTCATTAGGGTCTTTAGGGTGCCCGCTCCTTCCCCAATGCACAGACAACAATGTACAAATATTTAATATCACTCATAACGAACACATACTCACTCAAGAACAGTTAATTGACAAAGGGTATGGTTGGGCACGAAACTGGTTTTCATACAGACGACTACATCATTACATAAACTCTCACACCCTTAGGAGTAACATGGTTCGTCCCCCTACTAATCTAGAGAAGCTGTTCTTAATGAGCTCCCCTGCGAGACACTCCCTATCTACCATATATAAAATTATAACTCAGCCATTACCAGGCAATCTGCCGCACTCAATGGAGATGTGGGAGAGGGAACTGGGTAGGATCATCCTTCCACAAACGGCGACCTCCATATTTCTAAGCACTAAAAAATCCTCCACCTCCGCATCCATCCTGGCATCCAATTACAAAATTCTACACTGCTGGTATTTAACCCCACGAAAAATACACAAACTATACCCAAACACTAACAATAAATGCTGGAGATGTGGACACTATGGCAGTGGCATGGGTCATATGTGGTGGTGGTGCTCAAGATTGAATAACTTCTGGTATGAAGTAATAGCGGAGGTCGAGAAGATTCTAAACACCCAGCTACCACCAGATCCCCTTATATGGTTACTAAATAGACCTTTAAAACTCCCAATCAAATCCCTCTACCCGCTGTTTAGGATATTTACAAATAGCGCTAAATTATTGATAGCGAGAAACTGGAGGGCTCCAGATGTCCCCTCCCTGGGAATGTGGAGACTCAAGGTATCTGAACTGCTAGAGTTGGAGGAATACACTGAATATAAGAAAGGGTCCTCAGACAACTTCACAGCTTTTCTGGCAATCTGGGAAGACTATCAAAAAACCATACACACTTCATAAAGATGCCCTTGGGGTAACTAGACCTAAGGAACCATACCAATATTCTGCCTGACTGCCGAGCTTCGGTTAATCCTCTTTTCTTCTTATATAGTGCTTTGGGCCGAGTGGCTCCCCCCAGGACTGGACATCCCATACGGTTGCATCTCTCGCTCTAATGTGATCTTTTCCCCTCCCTTTTTCCCTACATATCCAGTTTTTACCTGTTTATATGCAAAATGTGGAGACTGTCCATGCACTGATACTATTGATGCAATTTTTATACTTCTGTATTCCATATGATCTTGATGTGTATTGTTCATGATTTCCATGCTAATAAAAAGAATTTGACTAAAAACATACATTCCCAGTAAGCCAATGAGAGGTTCAGCTCCGAAGGGCCTATCAGAGACAAGCTTCAGTGAAGCGTATCCAAAAGGTTCACCAATGCTTAGAATAAAAAAATGTGAGATTTATTACGTGATATATTCTCTTGCACTGGAAATGAAAAGTGTCTTTGCTGGAATTTTGACTGACTCACAACTGCTACCTTTGGAACACAGTCTCTATAGAGCAAGATTGGGCCTAACTTTCTTTTTCCATAATTGCAAATACCTTTCTTATTTATGAGGTGAACAGATTTATCTGAAAAAGCTAAAAATTCTCATACTGGCTTATGTGGTAATGTATATGGTTATAATTTTAATATTTTAAAGCAAATACATTAATTGTTGCTACAGTTTAATTGAAGCTGGTAACTTTCTTTTTCCATAATTGCAAATACCTTTCTTATTTATGAGGTGAACAGATTTATCTGAAAAAGCTAAAAATTCTCATACTTGTTTATGTGGTAATGTATATGGTTATAATTTTAATATTTTAAAGCAAATACATTCATTGTTGCTACAGTTTAATTGAAGCTGGTGATTTAAAGGAATATTTGGTATTTTAAATTTATATTCATAGTCCTGTGTAGTTTAGAACTAGTCATACTGATGCTAAGCAATTTTATTTGCTAGAAAGGATTTTACATCACATATTTATAAGTCAGTTTTACTATTGTGAGATTTCATATATATTGGTTATTGTAGTTAAATCTCTCTGGTTTTTATTAAGTATTTTTAGCTATTGTGATATATTTTAAAATTGGTTTTAATGTGGTTAAATAAGATAAGGTTTCAACTTAGATTAATTGGCATATAAAGTGTCTGTTGTATTAACAATACACAATTTCTGGTAGTTTAATTGGAATTATCTAGAACCATTTGTGGTATTGTAATAAGTGCATATAATTAATTCATAATCTAGTTTCTACATAAATATAATTCAAGGTGTCTATAAGGACAACTAATCTTGAACTAAGGAATAAATATTGATTTTAATAAATATATTGTTACGTATATACATTTTATTGGTTGGCAACTGCTGAGATAATATATAATTTTGTAACCTAGTATATACCAACAACTTATACAAAAGCAAGATAAGTGCAGTTTTTTAAACTTAGTTTTAGCCAAAGGGACAGTAAAATCATTGCTGTTGTAATATTAAATGCTTAAATTTGCATAGTAAATCAACTTTGCAATATATTTTCATTATTTATTTTGGCACCTTTCCTGTAATTTAAAGGGACAGTCTGAACCTTAGTCATCTTAAAGTCTTATTTAAGATTAAGATCCAAATATCCTCCTGCACCCTATTTATATCATGCAGCAGTAACAGTTATATATTTTTTTTTTTTTAAAGAATATTTTTTCTGGTAACTGAAATGGCTGCCAAGCTCTTCCCACTGATGACATCAAGATCTGGGCTGCATCTCTGCACTCTGCTGAATAGCATTGACAGTCTGTTGAATCCAATAAGTGAGTCTTTTGTAACTAGTGAAGCATTTAATGCTGCCCAGACCGTGATGTCATCAGTGGACAGAGCTTGGCATCCTTTTCAAAGTGATTAGAAACAATAATCATTTTAAAATAACTTTTTTACTGTTACTGCTGCATGATATAGAAAGGGGTGCAGGAGGATGTTTGCAACTTAATCTAAACTAAGACTTTAAGATGACTAAGGTATAGACTGCCCCTTTAAATTCCAGACCTGAAAACTGAAATAGCCTTCACAAGCCTAACTCTGCAACACATATGTATCTATT
Source organism: Bombina bombina (assembly GCF_027579735.1). NCBI lineage: Eukaryota > Metazoa > Chordata > Amphibia > Anura > Bombinatoridae > Bombina > Bombina bombina. The sequence goes on from NC_069504.1 coordinate 294,306,073, forward strand.
TTTCAGTACGTTACCTTATCATTTTTTATTGAAGTTAAATAATGGAGATTTTGCAAACATAATGGCAGTAGCAAAACCAATCAACTTTAGACTCAAGTCCGGATTGGCTCCTCCAAATTAGTAAAGTTGTGGGTGGCATTTGATCATTGGAAAACAATTGCAACAAACAAAATATTAATGTGTTCTAACAGCATTTAGACTCTGATGTTATATTAATCTATTGGAAGACTGCATAAAAAATATTGTAAATTTCAAGATGTTTACCATCCCTTTAAGAGTACACCCTTCCCCTTTACCATAAAATATTAATCTAACCCTAAACTTCCACCCTACCACCTTGCTGATAATGATATTGCAGTGAAGACTTTGCGATATTGTTGTTATGGCTGATATAATGGTTTCCATTTACTAAGATCAGCCATGTGCTTAGATACAAGGTAATCACAGAGTTAATATGTGTATTAATATCACAGTGTTGGTTATGCAAAACTGGGGAATGGGTAATAAAGGGATTATCTAACTTTTTAAACAATAAACAGTTTCAAGTAGACTGACCCTTTAATCTCACATTAAATAGCATTAGTGATGTCGCGAATAGTTCGCCAGCGAATAGTTCCTGGCAAACATAGCTTGTTCGCGTTCGCCGCGGCGGGTGAACATATGCAATGTTCGGTCCGCCCACTATTCGTCATCATTGAGTAAACTTTGACCCTGTACCTCACAGTCTGCAGACAAATTCCAGCCAATCAGCAGCAGACCCTCCCACCTCCTGGACAGCATCCATTTTAGATTCATTCGGAAGCTGCATTCTTAGTGAGAGGAGGGACAGTGTAGCTGCTGCTGATTTAATAGGGAAATCGGTAGCTGATCTCTACACTAAAGCTAAAATTAACCCTGCAAGCTCCCTACAAACTACCTAATTAACCCCTTCACTGCTAGCTATAATACATGTGTGATGCGCAGCAGCATTTAGCGGCCTTCTAATTACCAAAAAGCAACGCCAAAGTCATATATGTCTGCTATTCTGTGATCCCACAGAAGCATTTACAACCATTTGTGCCATAATTGCACAAGCTGTTTGTAAATAATTTCAGTGAGAAACCTAAAATTGCGAAAAAATTTAAGTTTTTTTTAAAATTTGATCGCATTTGGCTGTGAAATGGTGGCATTAAATATACCAAAATGGGCCTAGATCAATACTTTGGGTTATCTACTACACTACACTTAAGCTAAAATTAACTCTACAAGCTCCCTACATGCTCCCTAATTAACCCCTTCACTGCTGGGCATAAAACACGTGTGGTGCGCAGTGGCATTTAGCAGCCTTCTAATTACCAAAAAGCAATGCCAAGTCTGCTATTTCTGAACAAAGGGGATCCCAGAGAAGCATTTACAACAATTTATTCCATAATTGCATAAGTTTTTTGTAAATAATTTCTGTGAGAAACCTAAAGTTTGTGAAAAAGTGAACAATTTTTTTTTATTTGATCGCATTTGGCGGTGAAATGGTGGCATGAAATATACCAAAATGGGCCTAGATCAATACTTTGGGTTGTCTACTACACTACACTTAAGCTAAAATTAACTCTACAAGCTCCCTACATGCTCCCTAGTTAACCCCTTCACTGCTGGGCATAAAACACGTGTGGTGCACAGTGGCATATAGCAGCCTTCTAATTGCCAAAAAGCAACGCCAAAGCCATATACGTCTGCTATTTCTGAACAAAGGGGATCCCAGAGAAGCATTTACAACCATTTATGCCATAATTGCATAAGTTGTTTGTAAATAATTTCTGTGAGAAACCTAAAGTTTGTGAAAAAGTGAACTTTTTTTTTATTTGATCCCATTTGGCGGTGAAATGGTGGCATGAAATATACCAAAATGGGCCTAGATCAATACTTTGGGATGTCTTCTAAAAAAATATATATACATATCAAGGGTTATTCAGGTATTCCTGACAGATATCAGGGTTCCAATGTAACTAGCGCTCATTTTGAAAAAAAAAGTGGTTTTGAAATAGCAAAGTGCTTCTTGTTTTTATTTCCCTATAACTTGCAAAAAAAGCAAAGAACATGTTAACATTGGGTATTTCTAAACTCAGGACAAAATTTAGAAACTATTTAGCATGGTTGTTTTTTGGTGGTTGTAGATGTGTAACAGATTTTGGGGGTCAAAGTTAGAAAAAGTGTGTTTTTTTCCATTTTTTCCTAATATTTTATAATATTTTTAATAATAAATTATAAGATATGATGAAAATAATGGTATAATGGTATCTTTAGAAAGTCCATTTAGTGGCGAGAAAAATGGTATATAATATGTGTGGGTACAGTAATTTAGTAAGAGGAAAATTACAGCTAAACACAAACACTGCAGAAATGTAAAAATAGCCCTGGTCCTTAAGGGAAAAAAATTGAAAAATTGCCTTGGTCCTTAAGGGGTTAAAAAAATAAATAGAAATTTGACTGTGAAATAATAGTAGCAGTCAGTTTCCTTCACACTTGTGCGTTTCAGGGCCTGAAAGGGCACAGTGTCACACCAGTGCAACTCATATCTGGTGTAACAGTAGTGTACATTTAAAAAAAAAATACAATTTTGACTGTAATAGATTGAATAGCAGTTAGTTGTCTGCAAGCGTATTTGTCAGGCCTACAGAGTGCACAGTGCCACTCATATCTGTTGTCACAGTAGCTTGCACGCATAGTACCACTAATCGAAAAAAAAATGACAGGCAGAGGCAGGCCACCCCGCAGGGGCCGTCGTGGTCGTGGTGCTGTGATTCCCTTTGGCCCTAGAATAATGCCCAGTGTTCAGAGGCCACGTACCCTGAACTTGAAAAGTTCTGAGGACATAGTTAACTGGCTAACACAGGACACCCAGGAACCTTGACGCACCATCCTCCTCCAGCTTAGCTTCGGGCACCTCTCAAGTTACCACTCGCCCGCCTGCCACCACCACCAACACTAGCACCACAGCCGCTTCACTTGATCTGTCAGAGGAGTTATTTACACATCAATTGGAAGAAATGAGTGATGCGCAACCATTATTGCCAGAGGATGTAGATAACAAGGATATGTCTCAGTCAGGCAGCATTACACACATGGACGTACGGTGTGATGATGATGATGATGATGTTGTACCCGCTGCAGGAGTTTGGTCTGTCACTGTGAAGCGGGCGTAACCCTTACACTACCTGATCGATACAACATCATACCTAATGTTTTAAAGCACGTTATTCCAAACAATTTCGGAATGTTAGGTGATTTAAGCCCTTTATGGATTAAAACCAGACTCTGCATCAACTATGTAATTTTCCATGGGAGTTTTGCCATGGATCCCCCATATTTATGCCACAGTCCAGGTGTTAGTCCCCTTGAAACAACTTTTCCATCACTATTGTGGCCAGAAAGAGTCCCTGTGGGTTTTAAAATTCGCCTGCCTATTGAAGTCTATGGTGGTTTGCCCGGTTCGCCTGTTCGCGAACATTTGCGAAAATTTTATGTTCGTGACATCACTAAATAGCATGCTTGAATGGCAGTTAAAAGCTATCCACTGTCATAACTATAGATTATTTAGTGTGATCAGGAGGAGTGATTGATTTAAAGGGACAGTCTAGTCAAAACTAAACTTTCATGATTCAGATAGGGCATGCAATTTTAAACAACTTTCCAATTTACTTTTATCATCAAATTTGCTTTGTTCCCTTGGTGGTATTTTTGAAAAGCTAAACCTGGCTAGGCTCAAACTGATTTCTAAACCGTTGAAAACCGCCTCTTAGCTCAGAGCATGTTGAAAGTTTTTCACAGTTAGACAGTGTTAGTTCATTTGTGTCATATAGATAACATTGTGCTCACTCCCGTGAAGTTATTTAGGAGTCTTCACTGATTGACTATACTGCATATCTGTCAAAAGCACTTAGATAAGGAGGCTGTCTATTAATATAACTGTGTTGGTTATGCAAAAACGGGCAATGGGTAATAAAGGGATTATCTATCTTTTTAAATAAGAACATTTTTGGTGTAGACTGTCCCTTTAAGCCTTGTGTTCAATATAACTTACATTTGTAAAGTTAGCATTTCTTCAAGCAGTGTAATCGTGTAGTGTACTGTGACCCAAATAACTTTTTACAGTCAACATTTTCAGGGCCAGCTATATAATTGGACCAGATGGGACATTAGCACTCAGAGGGATTTGACAGGGATGGCACCTAGGGAGCGCATTTCCCAGTTAATAGTGTTTTTAAGAGAAACACATCTCATATAAGGTATATAAGGTTACTAACAGCATGGTCTGATGTGATATTTCAATCAGCTGAACAACAATCTTTAAAACTGCTGACTATGGTTAGCTTTAGAGTGTAGTGGAAACAGGGTTGGTGATACATTGTTTCATTCTGAAACCCAGGCAGCACAATTGTTTAAAATGCCTTTGGGCACATTTAAATCAGTGCTCATCAAAGGAATCAAAAGATTCAGATCTTGTAGATCAAATAATAGAGAACAAGCACCCACACCTATGTAACTTTGCTGTTTGTTGATTCCACTAATCATTGAGCACAGTAGCTAATCATATATATAATTAAGAATGTGATTTTGTCTCTACTTCTAATATTCTGCTTAAATATCAGAGAAAGCAGGAATGTTAAATCTAGCATGTGGACTAGATGTCCTTAAAGACAGGAGGCAAGATTACATATGGGTTGTCACCTGCAAAAGCCAGCGTCGCCAGTTTTTAGTCAGATATTTCTATCACATATACGGCACCGCATATAAATGTGGCAAGTATGTTTCACCCATCGTCAGCTAAATTTACTCCCATAAACTAACATAGAATCGCATCACAAGTCGGTATCACATATTCAGCGCAAGGACTTACGCAGCAAAAATGGAGAAATTTTAATCCATTTTCACCTCGCCACACATAGGCAGGCGCAGAAAACCTTGCACTGAAAATGTGAGCACTGTAACTTCCTTGAAGTATTAACAAACACCTAACGCATGCGCAGTATCTAGCTACCTGTCAACCGCCATCCCCCACCACAATAACTTATAAAGTATATTAACCCTTAATCCACCAACCCCCACATTGCAATATAGCTAATAAACGTATCAACCCCTAATCCGCCATCCCCCCACATCTCAATCTTCCTATTATCCCCTAATCCGCCAACCCCCACATCGCAAAGTATCTAACATATTAACCCCTAATCTGCCAAACCCCACATTGCAAAGAATCTAACATATTAACCCCTAATCTGCCAACCCCCCACAACGCATAAAAGCAAAACGCCTAAAACTCCAACCACCCACATTGCAATAAACTTAATTAAGCTATTAACTCCTAAACTACCAAACCCCCACAACACAAATAACTAATTTAATTACTAAGCCACTTAACTTAACACCCCCTAAATTAACCCCAATTACATACATTTAAATACCAATTTACAATTAAAATTAAAAACATAACAATACAAAAGTCTAAGAATACATAAAAAAATAAACAAAATTATCAAAAATAAAAAAATTAAACCTAATCCCTATGAAAATAAAAAAGCTCCCCCAAAAATAAAAACACCCCCTAATCTAAACTACCAATAGCCCTTAAAAGGGCATTTTGTAGGGCATTGCCCTAAGTTAAACAGCTCTTTTACATTTAAAAAATACTAAGTCCCCCCTAACAGTAAAACCCCCCCACCCACCAAAACCCCAAAATAAAAAAAACTAACACTAAAAACCTAAACTACCCATTGCCCCTTAAGGGCCATATGTATGGGAATTACCCTTAAAAGGGCAATCAGCTCTTTTACAGCCCAAAAAAACCCTAATTTAAAAAAAAAGCCACCCCCAAAAAAAAAAAAAAAAGCCTAAGTTTAACCCCTAAATAGGTAATCACCGTTCCTGAAGTCCTGCGGAGAAGGTCCTCTTCAAGGCGGTGAAGTTTTCTTGGAGGCGGCGACATCTTCCAGCGCGGGGATAAAATCAGCCAATAGGATTTAAGTAGCTCTCATCCTATTGGCTGATTTGAAAATGTCAGCCAATAGGAATGCAAGGTACCCCATTTTTAAACGGGTACCTTGAATTCAATCCTCAGTGTGCAGAGGTGATCATACGAAGAGGATCTCCACGCTGGATGGCTCTGCGGTCACCGGTCTTGTTCCGCGGTCTCCTCCGTGGTCGCCGGTCTTGTTCCGCGGTCACCTTTGCATCGCCTTGGTCCTGAATGAATCTAGAAGATGTCGCCACCTCCAAGAGACTTCACTGCCAGGAAGAGGACCTTCTCCGCCTGGCTTCAGGAATGGTGAGTACCTATTTAAGGGTTAGACTTTTTTTGGGCTGTACAAGAGCTGAATGCCCTTTTAAGGGCAATGCCTATACAAATGCCCCTTAAGGGGCAATGGGTAGTTTAGGTTTTTTTAGTGTAAGTTTTTTTTATTTAGCGGGGCTTGGTGGGTGGGGGATTTTACTGATGGGGTGACTTACTATTTTCTAAATGTAAAAGAGCCGTTTAACTTAGGGCAATGCCCTACAAAAGGCCCTTTTATGGGCTATTGGAAGTTTAGATGTTTTTATTTTGGGGGGCTTTTTTATTTTCATAGGGATTAGGGTTAATTTTTTTTCTTTTGATAATTTGGTTTATTTTTTTATGTAATGTTAGACTTTTTTATTTTTTGCAATTTTAGATTTAATCTTAGTTTTTTTATTTTTAAAGTAATGTTATGTTTTTTATTTTAATTGTAAGTTAGTGTTTAAATGTATGTAATTGGGGTTAATTAAGCGGGTGTTAGGTTAGGTAGGTTTAGTAGTTAAATTACACCTAGATTACGAGTTTTGCACTAAACGGTTAAAAAATTGCGTTATTGCACTCTCCATAGCGCTGCCATTAAGAGGTATTGAAAAGCCTCCTTGCGCTGTGCGTTATGGTTGCATTAACCCCTTAATGACCGGAACATTTTTCAATTTTCTTACCCTTAATGACAATGGCTATTTTTACATTTCTGTGGTGTTTGTGTTCAGCTGTAATTTTCCTCTTACTCATTTACTGTACCCACACATATTATATACCGTTTTTCTCGCCATTAAATGGACTTTCTAAATATACCATTATTTTCATTATATCTTATAATTTTATAAAATATGAGGAAAAAATGGAAAAAACACACTTTTTCTAACTTTGACCCCCAAAATCTGTTACACATCTACAACCACTAAAAAACATCTATGCTAAATAGTTTCTAAATTTCTTCCTGAGTTTAGAAATACCCAATGTTTACATGTTCTTTGCTTTTTTTGTAAGTTATAGGGCCATAAATACAAGTAGCACTTTGCTATTTCCAAACCATTTTTTTTTTCAAAATTAGCGCTAGTTACATTGGAACACTGATACCTGTCAGGAATACCTGAATATCCATTGACATGTATATATTTTTTTTTAGAAGACATCCCAAAGTATTGATCTAGGCCCATTTTGGTATATTTCATGCCACCGTTTCACCGCCAAATGCGATCAAATTAAAAAAAATGTTCACTTTTTCACACATTTTGTCACAAACTTTAGGTTTCCCACTGAAATCATTCACAAACAGCTTCTGCAATTATGGCACAAATGGTTGTAAATGCTTCTCTGGGATCGCCTTTGTTCAGAAATAGCAGACTTATATGGCTTTGGGGTTGCTTTTTGGTAATTAGAAGGCCGCTAAATGCCGCTGCGCACCACACGTGTTTTATGCCCAGCAGTGAAGGGGTTAATTAGGGAGCATGTAGGGAGCTTGTAGGGTTAATTTTAGCTTTAGTTTAGTGTAGTAGACAACTCCAAGTATTGATCTAGGCCAATTTTGGTATATTTCATGCCACCATTTCACCGCCAAATGCGAGCAAATAAAAAAAACCTTTAAATTTTTCACAATTTTAGGTTTCTCACTGAAATTATTTACAAACAGTTTGTGCAATTATGGCACAAATGGTTGTAAAAGCTTCTCTGGGATCCCCTTTGTTCAGAAATAGCAGACATATATGGCTTTGGCGTTGCTTTTTGTTAATTAGAAGGCCGCTAAATGCTGCTGCGCACAACACGTGAATTATGTCCAGCAGTGAAGGAGTTAATTAGGTAGCTTGTAGGGCGCTGGCAGGGTTAATTTTAGCTTTAGTGTAGAGATCAGCCTCCCACCTGACACATCCCACCCCCTGATCCCTCCCAAACAGCTCTCTTCCCTCCCCCACCCCACAATTGTCCCCGCCATCTTAAGTACTGGCAGAAAGTCTGCCAGTACTAAATAAAAGGAGTTTTTTTTATTTTATTTTTTAAAAAAATGTATTCTGCTGTAATGGAGCCCTGCCTTAGCCCCCAACCTCCCTGATCCCCCACCAAACAGCTCTATAACCCTCCCTGCTACTTAATTGCCGCCATATTGGGTACTGGCAGCTGTCTGCCAGTACCCAATTTGCCCCCAAAAATATTTATAAACTTTTGCCGCCAAAAATATTTATAAACTTTTCTGTAGTGTAGCAGCCCCCCCCTCAATACCCCCAACCCCCCCCCCGATCCTTTTATATATATATTTTTTAATGTTAATGTTAATGTTTTGAACTTTTTTTTTTTCATTGGTGTCAGTGGCTAATATGCGCGCGCGCCCCCACGTGCACGTGCGCCCCCCACGTGCACATGCGCGCCCCACGTGCACACGCGCGCCCGCACGCTGCCGCCTCCTTGCTTCCCTTCCCCCCGGAACACAGCACCATTGTTACAGGTGCAGAGAGGGCCACAGAGTGGCTCTCTCTGCATCGGAGGCTTGTTAAAAGGTATTGCAGGATGCCTCCATATCGAGGCATCACTGCAATACCCTGAGAGCTGCTGGAAGCGATTGCGATCGCTTCCAGCACTCTCTTAAACAACTGACGTACCAGGTACGTCCATTGTCACTAACTGCTAGTTTTTGCAGGACGTACCTGGTACGTCAGTTGTCATTAAGGGGTTAAGCTCCATACCGCACAAAAGCCAAGGGCTGAATTGAAGTGCTCATGCATGCTTTCCCCCATAGACATCAATGGTGAGAAAGTATTACCTGTGATCGCAGAATGAAGATCGCCATAATGTAACCCCATTGATGTCTATGGGGAAAAGAAAGTTACGTTTAAACCTAATAACCTAACATAAACCCCTAGTCTAAACACCCCTAGTCCACCGCTCCCTGACATCGCCGACACAAAATAAAGTTGTTGACCCCTATTCTGCTGCTCCCCGACATCGCCGACACTTATAAAAATTATTAACCCCATTCCGCCGCTCCCCGACATCGCCGACATGAAATAGTTATTAACCCCTATTCCGCTGCTCCCCAACATTGCCGACACTAATAAAAGTTATTAAAACCTAAACCGCCGACCCCCCACATCGCCAACATTATGATAAAGTATTAACCCCTAAACCTCCAGCCCCCCATATCGTAACTACTAAACGAAACCTATTAACCCCTAAACCGCCGGCCCCTCCAAATCGCAAAACACTAAATTAAACTATTAACCCCTAAACCCAACTTTAAATTAAAATTACAATATAACTGATTTGAACAGCCAATAGGATTTCAGTAGCTCTCATCCTATTGGCTGTTTTGAACAGCCAATAGGATTTCAGAAGCTTTCATGCTATTGGCTGATTTGAATTTGAAGAATCGAATCAGTCAATAGGAATGCAAGCTACACCATTTTGAAATGGCTACCTTGTATTCAATTTCAGTGTACAACGGTGATCGTATGAAGAGGACGCTCCGCACGGGATGTCTTCGGCATCCAGGATAGCTTTGTTCCGTGCGGCCGGGATGAAGATAGAAGACGTCCCTGATATGGATGAAGGTGTCGCCACCTGGATGAAGATGGATGTCCGGACTTCAGGAACCATGAGTAGAATTTAAGGGGTTAGTGATAGGTTGTGGGGTTTTTTTATATTAGGGATGGGCACTTGTAAAAGAGCTGAATGCTATTTTAAGGGCAGTCAAAGAGCTGAATGCCCTTTTAAGGGCAATGCCCATACAAATGCCCCTTTAGGGGCAATGGGTACCTTAGGATTTTTTATAGTTAGGTTTTTTTTATTTTGTGGGTTTGGTTGGGTGGTGGTTTACTTTTAGGGGGGGGGGATTTAGTAATTTTTTTAAGGTAAAAGAGCTGTTTAACTTAGGGCAAAGCCCTTTTAAGGACTATTGGTAGTTTATTGTAGGTTAGGGGGTTTTTTTTATTTTGGGGCCTTTTTATTTTTATAGGGATATTAGATTAGGTGTAATAGTTTTTATTTTTGATAATTTCATTTATTTTTGTAAGCTTAGATTTTTTTAAATTTTTGTAATTTAGTGTTTATTATTTTTTGGAATTTTAGATTTTTTTATTTTTTTTCGTAGTGTTAGGTTTTTTTAATTTGTAATTTAGATTTTTTAATTGGTAGTTTTTTTAAGTTTAATAGAATAGTTATGTTAGGTTAATTTTTAGTTTAAGCTTAGGTTTTTATTTCACAGGTAAGTTTTAATTTATTTTAAGATAGTTATATTTTAATTTAAAGTTAGGTGTTAAATTTAGGGGTTAATAGTTTAATTTAGTGATTTGCGATGGGGCAGCGGTTTAAGGGTTAATAGGTTTAGTTTAGTAGTTACGATGTGGGGGGCTGGAGGTTTAGGGGTTAATACTTTATTATAGTGTTTGCGACGTGGGGGGTGGCGGTTTATGGGTTAATAGGTTTATTTAGGTGTCGGTGATGTCGGGAGGCGGCGGATTAGGGGTTAATAATTATATTTAGTGTCGGAGAGTGGCGGATTAGGGGTTAATAGGTGTATTTAATAGTCGCAATGTGGGTGGGTGGCAGATTAGAGGTTAATACATTTAATATAGTGTTTGTGATGCAGGAGGGTGGCGGTTTAGGGGTTAATAGGTAGTTTATGGATGTTAGTGTACTTTAGGGAAAAGAAAAATTAAACTGTCACTACTGTGTGAAAAGTAAGAAAAGGAGCCAAGTGCAGGGTTCCGGTGCTACCCCTTTAAATAATCAGTTTGAGATTGTGGGGAGAGGAAAGATAGGGGTTTTAATAGCACTCGTACTTACTAAATATTAAAGCATTAAAACTCAAAACTTTAATGTAAATTGGTTAAACATAGGGAATAACGTCCCTAGTAATATCATATGATACCCACAGAAGACTGTACAGTAAAGTGTACCATCAGTCACTCTTCTGTTTCCTGGCCGATAGCAGGAAACATCTGCTTCAGGTGACTGGAGTGACTGAACGGTTCTATAATAAAGTTTAAAATAACAAACGCGTTTCAGCTAATTACTAGCCTTTCTCAATGTTAGACTGACAGTATGAAACTGAATAAACTGAGGCAGGAGAATACGCAGTCTTTTTAAACTCAAACCCCCTTACAAAAGGCCAATCCACTGTGTGTGTAAGTGACACACCTCCTTCTAAACCAATCATGAGTTGTGAATCATTCCTCCCATTTTGTTAAGGCTGTGTGTATGGCTGGCCGGGATATGAGTTAAAGTAACCTCTTTTATAATAGGGTATATATCGATGTTTGTCTATTATATCTGTACAGACAGGTTACATCTAAAAATCAGTGCAGTTAATACCCAATACGTTAGGCACATTAAGGACCAACACAGGCGCTTACCATATGCAACACAATGTATAGAAAATCAAGATAATTGTTGCCTAAAAACAGCGCGCCCGCGAGTCCTTCCATCTGTACTTGTGATTACCTAAACACTGACATTTAGAACAATCCCAAATTTGTGAGACTGTACATCAGATAATAAACAGAGAATAAAAACCAAATACCCACATTGGTTCCGCTACATACGTCCCCTTCTAAGTTATATTGGTTATATTAAATAATCACATATGATGTTCTAAAGCTTAAAATCAATGTGATAGGGATCTGTCTATTATAATTACAGAGTCTCTATGATACAAGGCACAAGTAGATCTTTCATGTGTATAGGTAAACGTACTGTGACTTTATCTGTAAATTTGGAATGGGTACATCACATTTGTTAAAATTTCTTAAGTAAGTATAACGCGGATTGAAATAGACATCTTGGACTGTGAAACACATCAAACCAAATATGTCTAACCTCCGTTTATTACATTTAACTTACATCTATCACAGGAGTTGGAGACGTTTACAAATAAGATTATCAAACTTACGTTCTTACTTTGATCCATAAAGTTGGTATACAGAGTTAATGCAATTCCTTGTCCCTATCTAAAAGGTTAAAAAAATGTCCAGTGTATTGTATATATAGGGTAGATTAAAAATCCCTGTTGCAAAGTGATTAAAAATTGTGACCTGATGTTCAGTCTACTTGGTAAAATATGATAGTAATTATCTTAGATACTTCAAATTCTACCCTGCTTCTAATTGAAGCAAACACACTGTTCCAATTTTAATCATCATCAAAACAAGGGAGAACTGTATATACACTGCTTTAACACTATAAATAATATACATTATACTCCTTATTTTATAAAATAATTATGGGGACTTAGATTATATTGTGTTGGTACCCTTTTATTTAAATGGGCAATAAAGATTTTTATATTAAAGGTAAACTCTAGATATATACCCAATAATTATTGAATTTGTTCATACCATGAGGTATGACAGTGTTCAGATTGAAGACCCATTTGGTTTCCATCTTCAATAATCTTTGTTCAGTATCACGCCTCTTATCCCTGGTTTTAATCTTTCTAGAGCCCAACATTTCATTGCATTGGTATTTCCATTATGGGATTGTAAAAAATGTTTAGCTACACTTGTAATCTGTTTCTTGTTTTATACATCCTTCCGGGCCGTCCTTATATATTCTTAAATGTTCTGTCATATGTGTTCCCAGACTACGTGTAGTCATACCTACATAAAACTGATCACAATTGCAAGATATACAATAAATAACATTAGTACTCTTGCAATTAATATGATCTTTGATAGTCCACGTATTTCCAAATCTATCCACTACTTTTTGTTTCTTAACCATATGCTGACATAATTTGCAGTTTCCACATGAGATAAACCCCTTATATATCGGGGCTTTCTTAGCGTTCCTGTCATAATGACTTCTTATAAGTGTATTGATAATATTGTTAGCCCTTCTATATGTAACTAAGGGTCTATCTGGCAGTAATGGTTTCAGTAGTTCATCTGTGGTCAGGACATGCCAATGTTTTTTTAAAATTTTGGTGATCTTACCACTTTCAGGTGAATATGTACAGGGAGTGCAGAATTATTAGGCAAATGAGTATTTTGACCACATCATCCTCTTTATGCATGTTGTCTTACTCCAAGCTGTATAGGCTCGAAAGCCTACTACCAATTAAGCATATTAGGTGATGTGCATCTCTGTAATGAGAAGGGGTGTGGTCTAATGACATCAACACCCTATATCAGGTGTGCATAATTATTAGGCAACTTCCTTTCCTTTGGCAAAATGGGTCAAAAGAAGGACTTGACAGGCTCAGAAAAGTCAAAAATAGTGAGATATCTTGCAGAGGGATGCAGCACTCTTAAAATTGCAAAGCTTCTGAAGCGTGATCATCGAACAATCAAGCGTTTCATTCAAAATAGTCAACAGGGTCGCAAGAAGCGTGTGGAAAAACCAAGGCGCAAAATAACTGCCCATGAACTGAGAAAAGTCAAGCGTGCAGCTGCCAAGATGCCACTTGCCACCAGTTTGGCCATATTTCAGAGCTGCAACATCACTGGAGTGCCCAAAAGCACAAGGTGCGCAATACTCAGAGACATGGCCAAGGTAAGAAATGCTGAAAGACGACCACCACTGAACAAGACACACAAGCTGAAACGTCAAGACTGGGCCAAGAAATATCTCAAGACTGATTTTTCTAAGGTTTTATGGACTGATGAAATGAGAGTGAGTCTTGATGGGCCAGATGGATGGGCCCGTGGCTGGATTGGTAAAGGGCAGAGAGCTCCAGTCCGACTCAGACGCCAGCAAGGTGGAGGTGGAGTACTGGTTTGGGCTGGTATCATCAAAGATGAGCTTGTGGGGCCTTTTCGGGTTGAGGATGGAGTCAAGCTCAACTCCCAGTCCTACTGCCAGTTTCTGGAAGACACCTTCTTCAAGCAGTGGTACAGGAAGAAGTCTGCATCCTTCAAGAAAAACATGATTTTCATGCAGGACAATGCTCCATCACACGCGTCCAAGTACTCCACAGCGTGGCTGGCAAGAAAGGGTATAAAAGAAGAAAATCTAATGACATGGCCTCCTTGTTCACCTGATCTGAACCCTATTGAGAACCTGTGGTCCATCATCAAATGTGACATTTACAAGGAGGGAAAACAGTACACCTCTCTGAACAGTGTCTGGGAGGCTGTGGTTGCTGCTGCACGCAATGTTGATGGTGAACAGATCAAAACACTGACAGAATCCATGGATGGCAGGCTTTTGAGTGTCCTTGCAAAGAAAGGTGGCAATATTGGTCACTGATTTGTTTTTGTTTTGTTTTTGAATGTCAGAAATGTATATTTGTGAATGTTGAGATGTTATATTGGTTTCACTGGTAAAAATAAATAATTGAAATGGGTATATATTTGTTTTTTGTTAAGTTGCCTAATAATTATGCACAGTAAAATAGCTATAACTAAAAACAAACTAAAAACTACTTCCAAAACTATTCAGCTTTGATATTAATGAGTTTTTTGGGTTCATTGAGAACATGGTTGTTGTTCAATAATAAAATTAATCCTCAAAAATACAACTTGCCTAATAATTCTGCACTCCCTGTAGATATAAATCTAAGGGGGGTGCTTGTACCTTTTGATTTCGGAGTTAGTATTAGTGTACTTTGTAACATTTTAGTTATGAGTTTTGTGAAACATTTTTGTTTTGCAAAATCCATAACTACTCCTCTCAGATTGCGGAATGGATCATATCGGTATAGGCTGTAACGCAAGCATTTTAGCCAGACCGCGCAACCTGTAATACGGCGCTATGGATTTTGTGTTACAGGCTAAAATGCTTGCGGTATAGCTATGCCGCCGCAACTTGTAATATACGTTCCCGGCCACTCCAGCGTAATAGCCAATTTTTCTGCGCTAATAGCCGTACCGCAAAACTCATAATCTAGCCATTAGTTATTTGCATTGTGAGGGGTTTGCGGTTTAGGAGTTAATAGCTTAATAGGGTTTATTGCGATGTGGGGGTAGGCGGTTTAGGGGTTACAGTCTAATTAACTTTATTGCGTTGTGGGGGGTTGGCGGTTTAGGGGTTAATAGTTTAATTAGGTTTATTGTAATGTGGGTGGATTAGGGGTTAATAGTTTAATTAGGTATATTGCATTGTGGGGGGTGATGGTTTAGGAGTTAATATTTGTATTATTAGTTGCGATGTGGGGGGATTAAAAAGTTATTACTGTTTTAAGCAGCATACACACATATGCTGTGAGGGCCGTGTACCAATATTAAAACACTATCGGCTAGATTTAGAGTTGGGCGGTAGCCGTCAAAACCAGTGTTAGAGGGTCCTAACGCTGGTTTTTACCGCCCGCTGGTATTTGGAGTCAGTCAGGAAAGGGTCTAACGCTCACTTTGCAGTCGCAACTTTTCCATACCGCAGATCCCCCTACGCCATTTGCGTATCCTATCTTTTCAATGGGATCTTTCTAACGCCGGTATTTAGAGTCGTGGCTGAAGTGAGTGTTAGAAAACTCCAGCCGCAGAAAAAAGTCAGAAGTTAAGAGCATTCTGGGCTAACGCCGGTTTATAAAGCTCTTAACTACTGTGCTCTAAAGTACACTAACACCCATAAACTACCTATTTACCCCTAAAACGAGGTCCCCCCACATCGCCGCCACTCTATTAAATTTTGTAACCCCTAATCTTCCGGTCCGTACACCGCCGCAATCTAAATGATCCCTATGTACCCCTAATCTGCTGCCCCTAATACCGCCGACACCTATATTATATTTATTAACCCCTAATCTGCCCCCCCAACGTCGCCGCCACCTACCTACACTTATTAACCCCTAATCTGCCGAGCGGACCGCACCGCTACTATAATAAAGTTATTAACCCCTAATCCGCCTCACTCCCGCCTCAATAACCCTATAATAAATAGTATTAACCCCTAATCTGCCCTCCCTAACATCGCCAACACCTAACTTCAAGTATTAACCCCTAATCTGCTGACCGGAGCTCACCGCTACTATAATACATTTATTAACCCCTAAAGCTAAGTCTAATCTTAACCCTAACACCCCCCTAAATTAAATATAATTTAAATCTAACTAAATAAATTAACTCTTATTAAATAAATTATTCATATTTAAAGCTAAATACTTACCTTTAAAATAAACCCTAATATAGCTACAATATAAATTATAATTATATTGTAGCTATTTTAGGATTAATATTTATTTTACAGACAACTTTGTATTTATTTTAACCAGGTACAATAGCTATTAAATAGTTAATAACTATTTAATAGTTACCTAGTTAAAATAATTACAAATTACCTGTAAAATAAATCCTAACCTAAGTTACAATTAAACCTAACACTACACTATCAATAAATAAATTAAATAAACTACCTACAATTATCTACAATTAAACCTAACACACTATCAATAAATTAATTAAATACAATACCTACAACTAAATACAATTAAATAAACTAACTAAAGTACAAAAAATAAAAAAGAACTAAGTTACAAAAAATAAAAAAATATTTACAAACATTAGAAAAATATTACAACAATTTTAAACTAATTACACCTACTCTAAGCCCCCTAATAAAATAACAAAGCCCCCCAAAATAAAAAAATGCCCTACCCTATTCTAAATTTAAAAAGTTCAAAGCTCTCTTACCTTACCAGCCCTGAAAAGGGCCCTTTGCGGGGCATGCCCCAAAGAATTCAGCTCTTTTGCCTGTAAAAAAAAAATACAATACCCCCCCCAACATTACAACCCACCACCCACATACCCCTAATCTAACCCAAACCCCCCTTAAATAAACCTAACAATAAGCCCCTGAAGATCTCCCTTCCTTGTCTTCACCACACCGGGTCCCGATCTGTCCAGAAGAGCCTCCGAAATCTTCATCCAAGCCCAAGCAGGGGCTGAAGAGTGACGTCCATCCTCCGGCTGAAGTCTGGATCCAAGCGGCAAATGAAGAAGTCCATCTTCGGGAACAAATCTTCATCTTATCTGGGCAGAAGAGGACATCCAGACCGGCAAACATCTTCATCCAAGCCGCATCTTCTATGTTGTTCCATCGGATGACGAGCGGCTGATCTTGAAGACCTCTGGCGCGGATCCATCCTCTTCGTTCGACGTCCAACTGAAGAATGACGGTTCCTTTAAGGGACGTCATCCAAGATGGCGTCCCTCGAATTCCGATTGGCTGATAGGATTCTATCAGCCAATCGGAATTAAGGTATGAAAATTCTGATTGGCTGATGGAATCAGCCAATCAGATTCAAGTTCAATCCGATTGGCTGATCCAATCAGCCAATCAGATTGAGCTTGCATTCTATTGGCTGTTCTGATCAGCCAATAGAATGCAAGCTCAATCTGATTGGCTGATCCAATCAGCCAATCGGATTGAACTTGAATCTGATTGGCTGATTCCATCAGCCAATCAGAATTTTCCTACCTTAATTCCGATTGGCTGATAGAATCCTATCAGCCAATCGGAATTCGAGGGACTCCATCTTGGATGATGTCCCTTAAAGGAACCTTCATTCTTCAGTTGGACATTGGAAAAAGAAGATGGATCCGCGCTGAAGGTCTTCAAGATGGAGCCGTTCGTCATCGGATGAAGATAGAAGATGCCGCTTGGATCAAGATGGTTGCCGGTCCGGATCTCCTCTTCTTCCCGGATAGGATGAAGACTTTGGAGCCTCTTCTGGACCTCTTCAGCCGTGGCTTGATAGAAGACTTCAGCCGGATTATGGATCGCCAGCCCCCGCTTGGGCTTGGATCAAGACTTTGGAGGACGGATCAGTGAACCTGGCATGGTGAAGATAAGGTAGGAAGATCTTCAGGGGCTTAGTGTTAGGTTTATTTAAGGGGGGTTTGGGTTAGATTAGGGGTATGTGGGTGGTGGGTTGTAATGTTGGGGGGGGTATTGTATGTTTCTTTTTTACAGGCAAAAGAGCTGAATTATTTGGGGCATGCCCCGCAAATGGCCCTTTTCAGGGCTTGTAAGGTAAAAGAGCTTTGAACTTTTTAATTTTAGAATAGGGTAGGGCATTTTTTTATTTTGGGGGTCTTTGTTATTTTATTAGGGGGCTTAGAGCTGGTGTAATTAGTTTAAAATTGTTGTAATATTTTTTTAATGTTTGTAAATATTTTTTTTATTTTTTGTACTTTAGTTAGTTTATTTAATTGTAGTTATTTGTAGGTATTGTATTTAATTAATTTATTGATAGTGTAGTGTTAGGTTTAATTGTAGGTAATTGTAGGTATTGTATTTAATTTATTTATTGATAGTGTAGTGTTAGGTTTAATTGTAACTTAGGTTAGGATTTATTTTACAGGTAATTTTGTAATTATTTTAACTAGGTAGCTATTAAATAGTTATTAACTATTTAATAGCTATTGTACCTGTTTAAAATAATTACAAAGTTGCCTGTAAAATAAATATTAATCCTAAAATAGCTACAATATAATTATAATTTATATTGTAGCTATATTAGGGTTTATTTTACAGGTAAGTATTTAGCTTTAAATAGGAATAATTTATATAATAAGAGTTAATTTATTTCGTTAGATTTAAATTATATTTAACTTAGGGGGGTGTTAGTGTTAGGGTTAGACTTAGCTTTAGGGGTTAATCCATTTATTAGACTAGCAGCGAGATCCGATCGGCAGATTAGGGGTTAATTATTGTAGGTAGCTGGCAGCGACGTTGTGGGGGGCAGATTAGGGGTTAATAAATATAATATAGGGGTCAGCGGTGTTAGGGGCAGCAGATTAGGGGTACATAGGTATTATGTAGTTTGCGGCGGTATACGGAGCGGCAGATTAGGGGTTAAAAAAAATATGCAGGTGTCAGCGATAGCGGGGGCGGCAGATTAGGGATTAATAAGTGTAAGGTTAGGGGTGTTTAGACTCGGGGTACATGTTAGGGTGTTAGGTGCAGACATAGGAAGTGTTTCCCCATAGTAAACAATGGGGCTGCGTTAGGAGCTGAACGCTGTTTTTTTGCAGGTGTTAGGTTTTTTTTCAGCTCAAACTGCCCCATTGTTTTCTATGGGGGAATCGTGCACGAGCACGTTTTTGAAGCTGGCCGCGTCCGTAAGCAACGCTGGTATTTAGAGTTGCAGTGGCGATAAATATGCTCTACGCTCCTTTTTTGGAGCCTAACGCAGCCATTCTGTGAACTCTAAATACCAGCGTTATTTAAAAGGTGCGGGGGGAAAAAAGCATGCATAGCTAACGCACCCCTTTGGCCACAGAACTCTAAATCTAGCCGTATGCTTGTTCAGAGAGGTGGCAGTGGTTTGTATTGCTTATGAAGATGTAATTTGTGTCATACAAGCTACTGCTGACCCTCTGAGAGGAAGTGGTGTTTGCATAATGGCGCACGGCTCTCACAGGATAAGTGCGTATGCTGAAGAAAAACAGCTTGAATTGAAGTGTATTGCAAAAATGCTTCTATTTCAAATTGAAATGCACCCATGCATATTTAATTTTTGACCTTTTCTATCCCTTTAACTGCTTCTCCAGAAACTAACCTAACTTTGTGCTGCACATAAACATACTTGGATATCAAACATTGACTTTGAAAGTATTGCTAAATATCTCAACTGTTAAAAAATAAATAAAACAATAAATTACAAGCAGGATTAGTAATAATGTGTGGGAATGCTTTATTGTGCCTTGGGCTGTAGGCTGGATGCTCCTGAGCTGGAATTATCACATTTTTAAACTTGCATGTAAACAAGCATTAAAATAGCTTTACAATTTGCCTTAGGAATAGTTGCTATTAAACTCTATTTAATGTGCTGCTTATAAAAATACCTAGTGACTCATTTTTTCTCTCTGATGTTCTCTTCAGAAACAAAATGCCACATTGTTTTCTATTAACAAAAGAAGGTAATTTCAAGTATCATTAACTCTACCATCTTTAAAAGGGAATTGCAGTAGAATGTTTAATGTACATCACATTTGAAGTTTTGCAAAACACATTTTGCATTACACTGCTTTTATTAGTCTAATGATAAATGCAATGCAACAATGCTTGTAATAGGAAATGCACTGTTGTACATTGCTAAATCTGCTAGAATACGCCTTTAATACATAAATCCATTAAGATAAGCATTGAGTATGTTTTATTATATGTGGGAAGTTGTAAATTAGCTTTTATATTGATCTGTTTAGAATGTTGCAGGGTTTGGTAAGTCACATAATTTTTAAGTCCACATCATGGATGTTGCAGGATAAAAAAAGGCAAAATAAATAATAATATACATTGCATTCTTATGTTTAAATAATCATTTTGGGTTGTGTTTCAATTGGAATGTAAAAATATCAGCTCTATTGTGCTCTAAATGCTTGAGTTAAATCAATAGCACTTTTATTTTTGCTCTCATATTATATTACAAGTGATTTAGGGTGATATTTATCAAAACGTCAACTGAAAATACGCTGGTATTCGGGGTCATAATTGTCGCGAGATTGATCCGCCGTAGTTATCAAAGCATCAACATTGGCAAATGTTGAAATTTGTGACGTAACATACGATGCCGCAATCTCAATCCGACGCAGATCGATGCGAGTTGAAAATCCATGGAATTCGAGTGGAGTTGTGTTCATTCGTCCTCCTATTTGAAGCTCTCACAAAGTTATCAAAAATCCTACAGTTACACTCGCGTCTTTTCCGACTCAGCATACCTGGTTTTCAATCTGCCACTCTTCAGGTCGCGGATGCCATAGAACTCAATGGGAGTCGGAAACACAGAAAGCTTATGTCCGATGCTGCAAGAGAATGAAGTATATTACATAATAAAAGTAAATTAGAAACTCTATTAAATATGTATACCCTTCATATATCAAACAATATTATTGCTACACATTTGGTGCACTAGTAGATATAGGTATAAAAATTAAAAATACATTACTTCTTATAGATTATGCTACAACTTTGTCACCCATTACAAAGCAAGCGGACAAAATTTAAATTTATTTAACATTTTTGCACCAAACTTGTCACACTAATAGATATAGAGATACATTTTAAATTCAAAACATTATATAGCTATCTCCCTTATTTTTATTTTTAAAAAATCTATTTGCACCATGTTTAATGTTTTCTATATGCAAAGACAAATGTTACCAACACAATTATTAAATAGCATTCCCTTTCTGTCATGTTTTGCAATGTTGATACTATACATTATTCTTCAAATCACTCTGCAAATATTTTTAAACAAAGGATAGCTAGAAAACAAAAATGGTGGCATTAAAAATAGATTTAAATGATTTTAAAATGTCATTCAACTTCACACAAAGGATAGCAAGAGAATGAAAACAGTGGCATTAAAAATAGATTGAAATTATTTTAAATTGGCATTCGACTTCACACAAAGGATAGCAAGAGAATGAAAAAAGTTGCATTAAAAATACATTGAAATGATTTTAAAATGGAATTCGACTTCACACAAAGGATAGCAAGAGAATGAAAACAGTGGCATTAAAAATACATTGAAATGATTAAAAAATGGCATTCGACTTCACACAAAGGATAGCAAGAGAATGAAAATAGTGGCATTAAACATGCAAATGATTTTAAAATGGCATTCGATTTTGTGCAGGTTCACCAGCTGTAATAAATGCAGGTGTATTGTTTGTGCAATTCAATAAATTACTTATGCACAACACATGAGTATTTAGGTATGGATGAAATCTGAACTCTGATTTTCTGTTTTTTGATGGCAGCGTCGTGGAGGCTTAAAAGGTCAGTAATTATATTTTTTTTAGGAATAACATATTAGCACTGTCTTCATTCACTTGCTATCCATTGTTGGAAGTAGAATTCCATTTTAAAGTCATTTCAATGTATTCCTTTGTGCATGCAAAATACATTGAAATTACTTTAAAATGGCATTCTACTTCCAACAAAGGATAGTAGGAGATTTGAAATGGTTGCACAAATTATTGCATGTTTGGCAATGTTAATACACCACATTATTCCTCTATTCAATTGTCAAATATTTTTCAAATAAAGATAGCAAGACTTAAAATTTTTTGCATACTAAGTATATGTAAAATACATTTAAAATGGCATTTTCAATCCCACAAAGGATAGCAAGAGATTTGAAATGGTTGCATAAATGATTGCATTTCATAATGTTCTACATTGCATTCTCTTTCTAAGTTATGTTTGGCAATGTTAATACACCACATTGTTCTTTAATATGTTATTCAAAAAACACAGCAATCACTGACCTTTTAAGCCTCCACAACGCTGCCATCCAAACACAGAAAAAAGTAAATTTATGCTTACCTGATAAATTAATTTCTTCTACGGGTCCACGGATTAATCCTTACTAGTGGGATATTATCCTTCCTAACAGGAAGTGGCAAAGAGCACCACAGCAGAGCTGTCTATATAGCTCCTCCCTTAGCTCCACCCCCAGTCATTCGACCTAAGGTACAGGAAGAAAAAGGAGAAACTACAAGGTGCAGAGGTGACTGAGTTTAAATAAAAAAAATATAATCTGTCTTAAAGTGACAGGGCGGGCCGTGGACTCGTCTTACCATAGAAGAAATTAATTTATCAAATAAGCATAAATTTACCTTTCTTCTATAAAGGAAAGATGAGTCCACGGATTCATCCTTACTTGTGGGAAACAATACCAAAGCTACAGGACATGGATGAACGGGAGGGACAAGGCAGATGGTTAAACAGAAGGCACCACTGCTTGAAGAACTTTTCTCCCAAAAATAGCCTCCAAAGAAGCAAAGGTATCAAATTTGTAAAATTTGTAAAGGTATGAAGCGAAGACCAAGTCGCAGCCTTTCAAATCTGTTCAACAGAAGCATCATTCTTAAAAGCCCATGTGGAAGCCACCACTCTAGTAGAGTGAGCTGTAATTCTTTCAGGAGGCTGCTGTCCAGTAGTCTCGTATGCCAAATGGAGGATGCTTTTCAGCCAAAAGGCAAGAGAGGTAGCCGTAGCTTTTTGACCTTTTACGTTTTCCAGAATAGACAACAAACAAAGAAGATGTTTGACAGAAATCTTTGATCGCGTGCAAGTAAAACTTCAAAGCATGAACCACATTCAAGTTGTGCAACAGACGTTCCTTCTGTCCTTCTGAGAGGAAGGATTAGGGCACAGAGAAGGAACAACAATTTCCTGATTGATATTCCTATTAGTAACAACCTTAGGAAGGAATCCAGGTTTGGTACGCAAAACCACCTTATCAGCATGGAAAACGAGATAAGGCGAGTCGCATTGCAATGCAGATAGTTCAGAAACTCTTCAAGCCGAAGAGATAGCAACTAAAAACAGAACTTTCCAAGATAGAAGCTTAATATCTATGTAATGCATAGGTTTAAACAGAACCCCTTGAAGAACTTTAAGAACTAAATTCAAACTCCATGGCGGAGCAACAGGTCTAAACACAGGCTTGATTCTAACTAAAGCCTCACAGAACAACTGAACGTCTGGAATATTTGCCAGACGTTTGTGCAGTAGAATTGATAAAGCAGATATCTGTCCCTTTAAGGAACTAGCTGATAGCCCCTTTTCCAATCCTTCTTGGAGAAAGGAGAAAATCCTAGGAATCCTGACCTTACTCCATGAGTAGCCTTTGGATTCGCACCACTAAAGATATTTACGCCATATCTTATGATACATTTTCCTGGTGACAGGCTTTCGAGCCTGAATCAAGGTATCTATGACCGACTCCAAGAAACCCCGCTTGGATAAGATCAAGTATTCAATCTCCAAGCAGTCAGCCGCAGAGAAACTAGATTTGGATGCTGGAATGGACCTTGAGTCAGAAGGTTTTGTCTCAGTGGCAGAGACCATGGTGGAAGAGATGACATGTCCACCAGGTCTGCATACCAAGTCCTGCATGACCACGCAGGTGCTATCAAAATCACAGAAGCTCTCTCCTGTTTGATTCTGGCAATCAAACGAGGAAGGAGAGGAAATGGTGGAAACACATAAGCCAGGTTGAACGACCAGGGTACTGCTAAAGCATCTATCAGTACTGCCTGAGGATCCCTTGACCTGGACCCGTAACAAGGAAGTTTGGCATTCTGATGAGACGCCATCAGATCCAATTCTGGTGTGCCCCATTGCTGAATCAATTGTGCAAACACCTCTGGATGGAGTTCCCACTCCCCCGGATGAAAAGTCTGACGACTTAGAAATTCCGCTTCCCAGATCTCCACTCCTGGGATATAGATTGCTGATAGATGGCAAGAGTGAGTCTCTGCCCATCGAATTATTTTGGTAACCTCTATCATCGCTAGAGAACTCTTTGTTCCCCCCTGATGATTGATATATGCTACAGTCATGATATTGTCCGACTGGAATCTTATGAATCTGGCCGATGCCAGCTGAGGCCACGCCTGAAGCACGTTCAAAATCGCTCTCAGTTCTAGAATATTTATTGGGAGGATAGCCTCCTCCTGAGTCCACAATCCCTGTGCTTTCAGGGAATTCCAGACTGCACCCCAGCCCAATAGGCTGGCGTCCGTCGTCACTATGACCCACGCTGGCCTGCGGAAACACATTCCCTTGGACAGATGATCCTGTGACAACCACCAAAGAAGAGAGTCTCTGGTCTTTGATCCAGACTTATCTGAGGAGATAAATCGCCATTCCACTGTTTGAGCATGCAAAGTTGCAGTGGTCTGAGATGCAAGCGAGCAAGCGGAACTATGTCCATTGCCGCTACCATTAAGCTGATTACCTCCATACACTGAGCCACTGATGGGCGAGGAATGGAATGAAGAGCTCGGCAGATGGATATAATTTTTTATTTCCTGACCTCCATCAGAAAAATTTTCATGTCCACTGAATCTATCAGAGTTCCCAGGAAAGGAACTCTTGTGAGAGGGATAAGTGAACTCTTTTGTATGTTCACCTTCCACGCGTGAGATCTTAGAAAATCCACCACGATGCCCATGTGAGACTTGGCTAGTTGGAAAGTTGACGCCTGGATTAAGATATCGTCAAGATAAGGCGCCACAGCTATGCCCAGAGGCCTTAGAACCGCCAGAAGAGACCCTAGCACGTTTGTGAAAATTCTGGGAGCTGTGGCTAACCCGAAGGGAAGAGCCACAAACTGGTAATGCTTGTCCAGAAAGGCGAACCTGGGGAACTGGTGATGATCTTTGTGGATAGGAATGTGTAGATATGCATCCTTTAAGTCCACGGTGGTCATATATTGACCCTCCTGGATCATTGGCAAAATAGTCAGAATGGTCTCCATCTTGAAGGATGGGACTCTGAGGAATTTGTTTAGGATCTTGAGATCCAAAATTGGTCTGAAGGTTCCCTCTTTTTTGGGAACCACAAACAGATTGGAGTAGAACCCCTGCCCCTGTTCTGTTTTCGGAACTGGGCAGATCACTCCCATGGTATATAGGTCTTCTACACAGCATAAGAATGCCTCTCATTTTGTCTGGTTTACAGACAATTGAGAAAGATGGAATCTCCCCCTTGGGGGAGGATCTTTGAAATCTAGAAGATACCCGTGGGTTACAATTTCTAAAGCCCAGGAGTCCTGAACATCTCTTGCCGAAGCCTGAGCGAAGAGAGAAAGTCTGCCCCCTACTAGATCCGATCCCGGATTGGGGGCTACCCCTTCATGCTGTCTTGGTGGCAGCAGCGGGCTTCTTAGCCTGTTTACCCTTGTTCCAAGTCTGATTAGGCCTCCAGATTGACTTGGATTTAGCAAAATTCCCCTCTTGCTTTGCAGCAGGGGAAGAGGGAGAGGGACCACCTGTAAAGTTCCGAAAGTAACAAAAATTATTTTGTTTGGTCCTCATCTCATTCGTCTTATCCTGAGGAAGGGCATGGCCTTTCCCTCCAGTGATGTCTGAGATGATCTCTTTCAGTTCAGGCCCAAATAGGGTCTTACCCTTGAAAGGGATGGCTAAAAGCTTAGCTTTTGATGACACATCAGCAGACCAGGATTTAAGCCATAACGCTCTATGCGCTAAAATGGCAAAACCTGAATTCTTTGCCGCTAATTTAGCCAATTGAAAAGTGGCATCTGTAATAAAAGAATAAGCTAGCTTGAGAGCCCTAATTCTATCTAGAATATCATCTAATGGGGTCTCAACCTGAAGAGCCTCTTCCAGAGCCTCGAACCAAAAGGACGCTGCAGTAGTTACAGGAACAATGCACGCTATAGGTTGGAGAAGAAAACCTTGGTGTACAAATATTTTCTTCAGAAGACCCTCTAATTTTTTATCCATAGGATATTTGAAAGCACAACTGTCCTCGATAGGTATAGTTGTACGCTTAGCCAGGGTAGAAATAGCTCCCTCCACCTTAGGGACCGTCTGCCACGAGTCCCGCACGGCGTCAGATATGGGAAACATTTTCTTGAAAGTAGGAGGGGGAGCAAACGGAATACCTGGTCTATCCCACTCCTTAGTAACAATTTCTGAAATCCTCTTAGGGACCGGAAAAACATCAGTGTAGGCAGGAACCTCTAGGAATCTGTCCATTTTACACAATTTCTCTGGAACTACAATAGGGTCACAATCATCCAGAGTCGCTAAAACCTCCCTGAGCAATAAGCAGAGGTGTTCTAGTTTAAATTTAAAAGCCGTCATATCTGAATCTGTCTGAGAGAACATATTTCCTGAATCAGAAATCTCTCCCTCAGCCAGCAAATCCCTCACTTCAGAACATTGTGAGGGTACATCAGATATGGCTAATAAAGCGTCAGAGGGCTCAGCATTTGTTCTCACCCCAGACCTACTGCGCTTCCCCTGCAACCCAGGCACTTGGCGTCGCTTGTGCGGGCGTTAACGGTTGTGGCACTTGGGGAGAATTATATGGCAAAACCTGATTCTCTTCTGCCTGAGAATCATCCTGTGACATACTTTTAGTAGCTAAAATATGTTCTTTACAATTTATTGACCTTTTAGTGCATGAGGAACACATTCTAAGTGAAGGTTCCACATTGGCTTCTAAACATATTGAACATTGACTTTCCTCAATGTCAGACATGTTGAACTGGCTAGTAATGACTACAAACAAGCATGAAAACACTTTATTTAGTGAAAAAAATAACAATCTTAAAAAACTGTACTGCGCCTTTAAGAGAAAAAAGCATACACGTTCTGCAAAACAGCATAAACATGCACCAAATTTTTCAAAATTTTGTATATAGACACAATATAGATAGTTAAGATTGCACCACAATTTTTTTAACAATTAACCCCTTAATATGCGAACCAGATCGAAAATAGGCCCAGATCCGGAAAAAAACACTCCCAGCACCTTGCCACAGCCCTGCTGTGGCCCTACCTGCCCTCAGGGATTGAAAATGTGGGGTAAAATCCTTGATTTGGCCCAAAACATACACCAGGGCCATCAAGAGTTAGAGATTGCTGCTTGCTGCTGAAACTAACTGCGCATCTGAGGCGTGAAAATAGGCCCCGCCCATCTCACTCGATGTCTCCTCAGCCTTAAAGAACTGCACCAGAGCGGTTATAACTAGCCATGTGGGTTCTGAGACCCAAAAGTTAAGCCATGTGTACCCTCAATAAAGTCTGCCCAAAAACGTTATTGCCCACAAAAACAGTTCAGTGTCAACCATATATGTAATTGGCCCCATATTCAAGTTAAGTAATGCCTTTCTTTTAGCTCTAGGATTACTGCTTACCCTTACCCTCCTGGGTATAATGTCAGCCTTTCTGAAATACACAGTCTCTCCAGAAAAATATGACTGAACATACCTCACTACTGCATAGCATGAAACCGTTCCTCACACTGAAGTTTCCTGTACTCCTCAGCCTCTGTGGGAACAGCAATGGACCTTAGTTACAAATGCTAAGATCATCTTCCTCCAGGCAGCAGTCTTCATCAATCTGCTGCCTGAGAGTAAATAGTACACACCGGTACCATTTAAAATAACAAACTCTTGCTTGAAGAAATTAAAAACTAATATTTTATCACCTCTTTCACTTTACCCTTCCTAGTACTTAGAGTAGGCAAACGAGAATGACTGGGGGGTGGAGCTAAGGGAGGAGCTATATAGAAAGCTCTGCTGTGGTGCTCTTTGCCACTTCCTGTTAGGAAGGATAATATCCCACAAGTAAGGATAAATCCGCGGACTCGTATTACCTTTATAGAAGAAATCAAAGTTATGATTACAACCATAGTAAATCCTCATGTGTTGTGCATAAGTAATTTATTTAATTACACAAAGAATACACCTGCATTTATTACAGCTGGCAAACTCACCTGGATGATCTAATTCTTTACATATTAATTTATACACAACATTCTGCTCGTCACATGACACAATAATACAGAAATTCTGTCAATCGTCGAGGTGCATAAATTATTCAGTCAATTTACTCGTCAAATGACACAATAATACCGAAATTGGTCAATCGTGGTGCATAACAACTTGCTCGTCAAATGACACAATAATACTGAAATTCTGCAAGTTATTTGTAATGTAATGTGTTGCGCATCTTTTATTCAATTCCTAAAATCATTCACAGCTGTAGAACTTGGCATTATAAAAAGGGCTTTCAATCAATTAATTTCATTATAATTTGATCATGGACATACTAAATGCCTTACAGTTTGTCCTGTTCCTAAGGAGACTCAGGGAAAGATGGGTGTTGATGGGTGTGGTGTGACAACAAAGATGCCAGCGGATGCCAAGGGTATTCCTGCCTAGGGTTGGTCTCTATGCCCTCAGTGACCGAGAGGTGATCCGTAGATTTTGACTAAATAGGGCCTCTATTGAGAGGCTCTGCGTTGAAATCAAGGACTCTCTCGAGCCACTCACTGCAAGGACTAGGGCAATCCCTGGGATGGTGAAATTACTATCAGTCCTCTATTTTTTGGCAACTGGATCATTCCAGGCTGTGGCAAGTCTAGGCATAGGTATGAGCCAGGCAACCTTCTCAGGTCATCTGAAGGTTGTCCTGAATGCCTTGCACCAACACCTAGTCCATCATGTCCACTTCCCCAATACATGTTAACAAGCTCCAGTTCTATCATCGGGCTGGATTGCCAATAGTGTTGGGGGCCATAGATTGAACGCATATATTGGTGCAGTCTCCCAGGGGTGCAGAGGAGCCATACCGGAACAGGAAGCACAACCACTCGCTGAATATCAAGGTCATCTGCGACACCAGGCTGAGGATTATGAGTGTACACTCTGGACTCCCTGGCTCCAACCACAATTCCTTCATCCTCCGGAATTCTGCCATCTTCCATCGCTTCCAGGAGGGAAAAATGCCAGAGGGAATCCTGATAGGTAGATATCTCCTATATACTCAAACATATGTATATTATATATTTTATTCATTCTGATTGCTAATGTTAATAATCTATTTTTTTTAAACAGGTGATTCTGGATATTAGTGTCTTCCATGGCTGTTCACACCCGTCCACAACCCCAACAGAGTGGAAGAGGTGCGCTACAATGAGACACACATCGCCACCAGATCAGTGATTGAGTGCACCTTTGGTGTATTCATGAGCCGTTTCCGCTGCTTGTACATCTCCAGTGGGGTTCTTCAGTACTCCCTCTCCAAAGTATCCTTCATTTTTTTGATTTGATGTATGTTGCACAACATTGTCCTAACAATCCCTGATATAGATCTGGAGAGCTTGGATGTCCACGAGTATGGTGACCATCTACCTCCATTACAGGAGAATGATGCTAGGGGAGTCCAAGCTCGAGCAGACTATATTCAGGTGGCTTTTGGGCAATAATGTTGACAGTGCAACATACAGTATTTTTATTTATTCATATTTAATTTACAATATACTTTTTAATCCAAAAGATGCTATATTTTGGATTATGTTTTAGCAAAAATTGTCATTTAAATATCTACAAAATGATATTGTATTTCACTGTCTTGCCATTGATTAAACGTGGTTAATTTTGTCGATCTTGCAATTGTTCAATGTAAAGTTTTTGAAAAACAGATGTTTACTAAAATAGCTTAAAAAAATTTTTTTTGGTGTACACTTGACAATTTTTAAAGTTAAAGCAATACCATTTTTAACTCTGTGTTTACCTTCTATGTAGGCTTTTGCAAACTTCCCCCTTATTTCAGTTCTATACACAGACTTGCATTTTAGCCAATCACTGTTAACTTCAGGGTAACGCAACGTGCATGAGCTCAATGTTATCTATATAAAACACATTAACTAATGACCTCTAGTGGTCTAAATGATTTCAGAATAGAGGCAGTCTTCAAGGTCTAAGAAATTAGCATATAAACCTCCTAGGCTTAGCTTTCAACTAAGAATACAAAAAGAACAAATCACAATTGGTGATAAAAGTACATTTTAATTTTTTATAAAATTAAATTCCCTATTTAAATCTTGAAATATTTGTTACTTCACATTTCACCCATAACCAATTATTTTTTTCATTCTATTGCTATCATTTGTTGAAGGAGCAGCAATGCACTACAGGTTTAGAAATGAATACATGTGTAATCCAATTACTATATATATATGTGTGTGTGTATATATACATATATACATATATATATACATATATATATGAACAAAGGTAAATGCACTCTCAGGTCTTCCACGATTTACTTTATTGTAACGTTTTCGGGGTTCACAACCCCTTCATCAGCATCTGATGAAGGGGTTGTGAACCCCGAAAACGTTACAATAAAGTAAATCGTGGAAGACCTGAGAGTGCATTTACCTTTGTTCATATATGCTATCTATATTTGTACCCAGGCTGTTGTCTCTTGGTGGGCTAACCTGGAAACTGCTTGGATATACATATATATATATGTATATATAGATATACATATATATATATATACATATATATATATATATATATATATATATATATATATATATACATATACATATATATATATATATACACATATACATATATATACATACATATATATACATACATATATATATAAAACACAGGAATGGACCGCACTCACAGACTGGACTGGGTACACATCCTAAGCCACTGTTAACTTCACAGCCCTGAACACTGACAGACAGCTGCAAAGTTCCCAGCAACCCAGGCAGTTAACCCCAGAGCAACCTGGGTGTCAGGTCCGCAGGGGAGCATTACAAACATTAACACAAACCACAACAAACACAGCACTCACTAGCAGATTAACAGCAATGTTTAAAAGCAAAACTGGGGGTTAACTGCCTGGGTTGCTGGGAACTTTGCAGCTGTCTGTCAGTGTTCAGGGCTGTGGAGTTAACAGTGGCTTAGGATGTGTACCCAGTCCAGTCTGTGAGTGCGGTCCATTCCTGTGTTTTGTATTTACATAGGGGAGGTTACAAAAGCCTGTGTCACCCTGG